>NC_064641.1:737965451-738266562 GCF_023864345.2 Schistocerca serialis cubense | reverse complement strand
GTAACACCAGACCAAATTGCTTCCCACATCATTATTACCTCAAGAGTACCTCCTGACAAGAAACATACAAGACATATCAGACGACAGCTTCGCGACCTGAAAAAGAATGTATCTCCCTCATCTGAGTATACCCATCCCTTCACAGTTTCAGACATTGACTCTGGACTGAAGGACCTCAAACCTCTTAAGGCACCTGGATTCGATGGTATCCATCCAGAATTCCTGATCCATATGGGAGGAAAAGCTAAGAAATGGCTGGCAGAATTCTTCACTGACATCCTGCTGACTGGTCAACTTCCGTCTGAGTTTAAAAAGGTGAAGATAATATCTGTTCTGAAACCTGGCAAACCCAGCAACAACGTAGAAAACTATCGCCCCATTTCCCTACTCAGCTGCTGCTACAAGCTTTTTGAAAGGCTAATATATAACAGAATAAGTAGCGCTATCTTAGAGAACGTTCCAGTTGATCAGGCAGGCTTCAGACCAGGGCGCAGCTGCTGCGATCAAGTATTGTCTCTCACATCCTTCATAGAGTCAGGATACCAAATGAAACAGAAAACATCTGTGGCATTTGTTGATCTAACTGCTGCCTTCAACACTGTGTGGAGGGAAGGCCTTATCTACAAATTTCTCCGCATCATACCCTGCAGAACAATGGCTCGACTGATTAACAGCATGCTAAGTGATTGGAAGTTACAGGTAATCACTGGAAGCAACATAAGTAAGGAGAGGAAGCTGAACAACAGATTGCCTCAAGGATCAGTTCTCTCACCCTTACTGTTCAACCTATATCTATCTGATCTACCTGACACTTCGTCCAGAAAATACTGCTATGCCGATGACCTGGCTCTAGCCATCAAACACCAGGAAATGAAGACAACAGAAGAGATTTTAGCCAATGACCTGTCTGCATTAGACAATTACTTCAAAATCTGGAGACTCCAACCCAGTGTGAGTAAAACAAAAGTGTGTTGCTTCCATCTAAATAACCAGTTGGCGAACGTAAAACTGGAAGTAAGTTTCAGAGGCAGAATTCTTCGTCACAATTGGAACTCAAAATATCTTGGTGTCATCCTGGATCGTACACTATGCTTCAAACAACACCTTCTTAACTTAGCTCAAAAGCTGAGGACTCGAAACAACATCCTCCATAAGCTATGCGGAACTACCTGGGGATCTTCAGCAACCACCCTGCGAACTTCAGCTCTGGGCTTGGTATACTCAAGTGCTGAGTACTGTGCACCTGTTTGGATGAATAGTCATCATACAAGGCTTGTTGATACCCAGCTGAATACAACAATGTGCATAATATCTGGCACAATCAGATCTACTCCAGTTTATTGGCTTCCACTGTTAACCGGTATAATACCTCCTGATCTACGCAGATGTACTGCCCTTATGAGAGAATTCCACAAGATCTCCAGGAATTCTAACCTACCCGTGCATAGCGACCTGCCACTTTTAAATCGCAAGAGACTGAAATCACGTCATCCAACTCTGTGCAATGCTGCTGACATAGTTGCTAAGAATTTCAAACCTCTTGAAGAATGGAAAGGTCGGTGGGAAGCAGTGACAGATGTGCACCTGCATAACATCTTCTCAGGTGCTAAACTTCCAAGTGGATTCGACTTACCACGCAAGACCTGGTCTACTCTCAACACAGTCCGTACCAGCCATGAGCGATGCAGGGATGCTCTCTTTAAGTGGAAGAAGCTGCCCGATCCAGCTTGTGGCTGTGGGGCTCCATACCAGACTGTTCACCACATTGTCAGTGAATGCAGGATTCAAGCCTATCACGGCGCCAAAGAGGACTTCCTGCTAGCAACTCCAGA
The DNA here is from genome assembly GCF_023864345.2 of Schistocerca serialis cubense. Classification (NCBI taxonomy): domain Eukaryota; kingdom Metazoa; phylum Arthropoda; class Insecta; order Orthoptera; family Acrididae; genus Schistocerca; species Schistocerca serialis. The sequence continues at coordinate 738,264,730 of NC_064641.1, read as the reverse complement.
TGCAGTGCGCTGGATTGAAGGACTGGATATTCAGTTGTAAAGACAAACTTAAGTTTCTTGTGTGTCAATATGTACATATGTATATGTAATTTCATGATATGTCTGTATTAGCCATACGCTAAATAAAATAATATATTGTATATTTAACACATCAAAAATTATTTGAGGTGAAACAGTTCAGGAATTCATTTTGAATGGGGATAGGAACAAAAAGGTGATGCACTGTCAATGTGGATTGTTTTCATTTTTCTCAGAGGGTGTAGAAATAACATTTCTTTACTTTCAGAGAAGTGTTATCAGTGGTGAATTTTGAGTAACACCTATGCTTTCCGTGTTGCTATTTTAAAATTTGCTTCTTTTGCCAAAACACAGTACAGTCTACAAAGATTCATCTCACTAACATGATAATGTTATCAATATAATAGAAGGAAACATTCCACGTGGGAAAAATTATATATAAAAACAAAGATGAGGTGACTTACCGAACGAAAGCGCTGGCAGGTCGATAGACACACAAACAAACACAAACATACACACAAAATTCAAGCTTTCGCAACAAACTGTTGCCTCATCAGGAAAGAGGGAAGGAGAGGGGAAGACGAAAGGAAGTGGGTTTTAAGGGAGAGGATAAGGAGTCATTCCAATCCCGGGAGCGGAAAGACTTACCTTAGGGGGAAAAAAGGACAGGTATACACTCGCACATATCCATCCACACATACAGACACAAGCAGACATATTTAAAGACAAAGAGTTTGGGCAGAGATGTCAGTCGAGGCAGAAGTGTAGAGGCAAAGAAGTTGTTGAAAGACAGGTGAGGTATGAGTGGTGGCAACTTGAAATTAGCGGAGATTGAGGCCTGGCGGATGACGAGAAGAGAGGATATACTGAAGGGCAAGTTCCCATCTCCGGAGTTCGGATAGGTTGGTGTTGGTGGGAAGTATCCAGATAACCCCGACGGTGTAACACTGTGCCAAGATGTGCTGGCTGTGCACCAAGGCATGTTTAGCCACAGGGTGATCATCATTACCAACAAACACTGTCTGCCTGTGTCCATTCATGCGAATGGACAGTTTGTTGCTGGTCATTCCCACATAGAATGCATCACAGTGTAGGCAGGTCAGTTGGTAAATCACGTGGGTGCTTTCACACGTGGCTCTGCCTTTGATCGTGTACACCTTCCGGGTTACAGGACTGGAGTAGGTGGTGGTGGGAGGGTGCATGGGACAGGTTTTGCATCGGGGGCGGTTACAAGGATAGGAGCCAGAGGATAGTGGAGAGCCACATTCAGAGTCTGGTCCAGTCCCGGAAAGTATCCTGTCACAAGTGGGGCACTTTTGTGGTTCTTCTGTGGGGGATTCTGGGTTTGAGGGGACGAGGAAGTGGCTCTGGTTATTTGCTTCTGTACCAGGTCGGGAGGGTAGTTGCGGCATGCGAAAGCTGTTTTCAGGTTGTTGGTGTAATGATTCAGGGATTCCGGACTGGAGCAGATTCGTTTGCCACGAAGACCTAGGCTGTAGGGAAGGGACTGTTTGATGTGGAATGGGTGGCAGCTGTCATAATGGAGGTACTGTTGCTTGTTGGTGGGTTTGATGTGGACGGATGTGTGAAGTTGGCCATTGGACAGGTGGAGGTCAACGTCAAGGAAAGTGGCATGGGATTTGGAGATTCACCTGGTCCAGCAGGGATACGACTTCCTCAAATCCTGCCCTGAAATGAGATCCATCCTTCATGAAATCTTCCCCACTCCGCCAAGAGTGTCTTTCCGCCGTCCACCTAACCTTCATAACCTGTTAGTTCATCCTTATGAAATCTCCAAACCACCTTCCCTACCCTCTGGCTCATATCCTTGTAACCGCCTCCGATGCAAAACCTGTCCCATGCACCCTCCCACCACCACCTACTCCAGTCCTGTAACCCGGAAGGTGTACACGATCAAAGGCAGAGCCACGTGTGAAAGCACCCACGTGATTTACCAACTGACCTGCCTACACTGTGATGCATTCTATGTGGGAATGACCAGCAACAAACTGTCCATTCGCATGAATGGACACAGGCAGACAGTGTTTGTTGGTAATGAGGATCACCCTGTGGCTAAACATGCCTTGGTGCACAGCCAGCACATCTTGGCACAGTGTTACACCGTCGGGGTTATCTGGATACTTCCCACCAACACCAACCTATCCGAACTCCGGAGATGGGAACTTGCCCTTCAGTATATCCTCTCTTCTCGTCATCCGCCAGGCCTCAATCTCCGCTAATTTCAAGTTGCCGCCACTCATACCTCACCTGTCTTTCAACAACTTCTTTGCCTCTACACTTCTGCCTCGACTGACATCTCTGCCCAAACTCTTTGTCTTTAAATATGTCTGCTTGTGTCTGTATGTGTGGATGGATATGTGCGTGTGTGCGAGTGTATACCTGTCCTTTTTTCCCCCTAAGGTAAGTCTTTCCGCTCCCGGGATTGGAATGACTCCTTATCCTCTCCCTTAAAACCCACTTCCTTTCGTCTTCCCCTCTCCTTCCCTCTTTCCTGATGAGGCAACAGTTTGTTGCGAAAGCTTGAATTTTGTGTGTATGTTTGTGTTTGTTTGTGTGTCTATCGACCTGCCAGCGCTTTCGTTCGGTAAGTCACCTCAGCTTTGACAGGTCAACAGTTTATGAAAAATCCCATTCATGGTACAAAAATAAGTGTGTAATTTCTAAGCTTATGTTGTAGCTATAAGTAGTGTCAAAATCTTTTTTTGTGTGTGAATTTTCTTCTTTCTTCTTTTTGTGTTCAACCCTGAGGTTGGTTTGCAGCAGAATGCCATTCCTCTCTTCTGTCTGCCTTCCTCTTCATATCCACTTATTAGTTCTGCAGGGATGTCATCAATACCTGTTGCTTTGTTGTCCCGTAGTGCTTTTAGAGCTCTGTCAAATTCTTCTTGCAGAATGTCATCCCCTGTCATCTTTGTCTACTTGCTCTTCTCTTCCTATTACGTCCTCCAAAAGAGGTGTTCCAGCATAAAACTCCTCTATGTATTCTTTCCATCTCTTCATCATGTCTCCACCAAACAGCATTTTCCCCTCTTTATTTTCTATTCTGCCTGAGAGTGTTGTTTTATGTTTGTTAAAATACTGTCTTGCTGTTCTGTAGGCTAAATCAGTTCTTGTGTTTTGCATTTTTTCTTCCACTTCCCTGCACATTTCTTCAAGAAAATTTTCTTTTGCTTTACTAGCTTCTCTATTAATTAAATTCCTTAGTCTTCTGTATTCAGCTTTTGCTTGTTCATCAGTTGCATTTTTGTATAATATCCTGTTTTCTATAAGTATTGGTGAATAGTTTCTGTGGGCTCTGTCATTAGAAAACCAGGAGATATGCTCTGTGCTTGTTCAAGTCACCTTGTACTGGTCTTCGCTATGCAGGTAACCTACTTTCTTTCTGTGCGCGTTGTAAAGTGCCAGGCACTGCTCAAGGACTGTAATAGAGTAAAGGCCTTTTCCATCTCAAGTTTACCATTTGCCTTGCCATCTTACGAGCCAATATGCACTTCACTTGACTCAGTTAGCAACATATCTTTGCCTGTTAATCAGTGATATAGCAAGCATCTTCAGATTTGTAAGCTTTCTACTTTTCAAAAGGTAATCAGTAAATGGCATTTTTGGCTGGCTTGAGCAAAATCCATGGTAATTTAGAGAGTCATGGGCTGTTGTGGCCAATAAAATTTGTTGTTGTCAAGGGCCTCTCAACCGATGTATTGCTTGATTGTGATTTTTTTAAAGCAGACAGGGCATATTCTAGATTCTGAAAGCAGATAGTTCCTTTTGTCAGTGTCAGCCTAACAATAGGTATTAGATGTGTAACCGTAATTATATTCAAGGGGTGTCTGATGTCAAAGAGAAAGCTGCCCCTTTTAACATTACTCATTGAGTGAAATTGAGGCTCAGCATATCCTGGAAGTACTTGGGAAATTTCCCAATGCATTGGCTGATAAATTAGGAGTCACAGATAAGATTGAGTACAAATTCAGCTCATTGATCAAATTCCTGTCAGCTAATCCCCTTACTGATTGTCTCCTTTGAAAATGAAGCCAGTAGTTGATTACCACTCCCTCAATCAAACCGTAGTATTAGAATTGGTACCATTACTTGACCTCTGTGGCCAATGAGGCAAAGCCCCTCACTATAGTTTTTACTGACTGGAATCTGTTTGAATATAATTGCGTCCCTTTTGGGTTGCCACCATGCTGGTTGTGTTGTAGGTTTGCTGGATTCAGTGTTAGGGAAGCTCAAGTTTAAATTTGTTTACAATTATTTAGATGACATTGAACATTGTGATCATTTACACACTGTCTTCCACTGTTTACATGAAGACAGACTGACTGTGAAACCTTTCAAGATAGATTTGGCCTACCAGAAGATTTCCTTGTTGGGATACATTGTGTCTGGCAATGGAATCAAGGTTGATCAGTATTGTGCCTAAGTTTATAGGAATGGTTAATTTTTTTTTTTCGAAAATTTACCACTAATTTTGCCCAATTGGCCACACCCCTAACTCAGCTGCACCAAAAAGGTGAAAAATTTCAGAGGACCAATACTCAGCAATCTATGTTTGACATCTTAAAAATGGTCTTGGCTGGCATGCCCATCTTAGCTGTTCTTGATTTCAACCATGAATTTGCCTGGAAAACTGATGTGTCTAATTAGAGGATAGTGGCCGTGCTACTTCAGGTGCATGAAGGGGATCAGAAGCCAGTCGTTTACACTTTGATGTCCCTATCATCCACCAAAGTCAAGTACTCTGTATATGAGCTGGAGATCTCAGCTGCCTTGTTCGGACTTAAGAACTTTAAGTTCTACCTTGAACACAAATTATTTTGGCTGGATATGGATCACGAGATTTTGACTTGAGTATTAGCTGGGACCCATAAAACAGGAAGGATTGCCCACTGGACAGTTAGAAATTCCACCTTTTGTTTTCAAGTGGAGTACAAGCGGTGCAGAGAAGTAAGTGGCTGATGCTCTCAGTCCATGTTACAATGTAACTCAAAAGGAGTTGAGACCCCACAAATTAGCAAGCAATTCACATTTTTTTCTGCTGATCTGGGAGAGATTCCTCCACTGTTGATTAACTTAAAAGAGAAACAGGATGAGGAGCTTAAGTAACATCAATGAACAGCTTAGAGATGGTCGACAGATGTTGGGTTACTCCATCAATAAAAGCCTCTTGTGTTACCATACTTGCTATGATGGGAGGTTTAAGATTTGTCTTCCAAAGGAATTGATCCCAGCAGTTTTTAAATACTGCCACCAGTCTCTACACGGGGGACAATTCTATATTTAAAAAACATCATATGGACGAAAGAGCATTTCACTTGGCTCAATTTGAATGGCAACATAAGGAAGCTAGTTAGCCAATACCAAGAACACAAAACGGATAAACATAATTCTACTACCCATAGAGGCAGTCTGCGCTCAAGTCAGGGTGAGAATCCTGTGTGTAAGCAGTTTATTGACTATATGGGGACTCTAACCCACACTAAAAGTGGTAACCAATATATATTTGTGGAGGTTGACACATTTAATCATTCTGTATGGTTGTTTCCAAGTAAATCTGTGACAACTATGATTACTGTTCAATACCTGGGCAAACTGTTTTCAGTGTCTGGGGCACCTAAGATTTTATTGATAATGCACTGGCCGTTTTGACCCAGGAATTCAGACGGTTGTTTTTTAGGAGTCCAATGTCATGCATTATGACTGCTCCCATTACCCACATACATATCAGTTGACTTAATTTTGCATCCAACCCAGCTCTGCTTGGAACCGATATAATTGCACCCACCAAGCTGATGTTTTTGTTCCTGATTAACTCACTGAATCAAATTTGTGGTCAATAAATGACATCCTTCCTGAGGATATGAATTTCTAGATCATCAAGAAAAACTGGGAAGCTGCTAGTTAAAATATTCACCTTGCACAACAGAGGGAGGCTGATCGATATAATAGGACAGGTACCCTTGCCTTGCTGAAGGTTGGTGACACTTTTTAAAAAATTCTGGACTTAGATGAGGCTAGCCAGAAGGTTAGTGCTAAGATGAACCTCACTTTGTGGGGCCATATGATGTCAAGGTGATGTCCCCAGTCATTTTCCTTGTTCACAGCTGAGCCACTACGAGAGAGCTCAGTGCACATTGAAGTCAGCTCAAAATTAGCTCTGGTAATTGGGATGTTGAACCATAGGTTTCCTTTAAATCCCAGGGTCTGGTATTCACCACCACCCTCCAGTGTTTTCCTTTTAAGGAGAGGGAGGTGGGGGGGGGGGGGGGGGGGGATCAGGGAGAGAATTGAGTCACTCACCTGCTCGTGTGTTTGCTTGCAGAACTTGTTTGAATTTCATTCCCTAGCTACAGTTCTCTGGCTTATAGTAGGTGGCGCTATTGTGGTGCCTCGAACTGGATTTAAGTGTGAACACATCTGACGCTAGTGGTCTGTTTGCAGGCAGCTGACTGTCTTGGAAGATGTATCTCTGGAGCACAGCCTGAACTTGCTAGTCGTGGAGGTCCGTTGCTGTATCACTGATTAACAAGCAAAGATATGTTGCTAACTGAGTCAAGTGAAGTGCATATTGGCTTGTGATTTAAGATGGCAAGGCAAATGGTAAACTTGAGATGGAAATGGCCTTTACTCTATTACAGTCCTTGAGCAGTGCCTGGCACTTTACAATGCGCACAGAAAGAAAGTGGGTTACCTGCATAGCGAAGACCAGTACAAAGTGACTTGAACAAGCACAGAGCATATCTCCTGGTTTTCTAATGACAGAGCCCACAATTGATGCCAGGGGAAACCACCAAATGATCCAAACCTGCACCTGTGCTTGAATGGCAGATGTTTACTTTGAGGAGCAAGTCTACACCTGCTGGAGATTCACCACTTCCCTCTGCCTTTGCAATAGTAGGGCCATATTATGGAGTTTGACTGGACCTGTCTCCTGCTGCCTTCATTGCTAGACATGGCCACATAATCCATCCTTAATTCTTCTAGCCTGACACAGGAATAACAGTGACTGGCATTTCTTGTGCATGGTCAAGTGTCTGCTGCAGTTCTTGAAAACCCGTGTGCTTTTACTGCTGAATTTCATTTGATTATTTGGCCTATACTGCTGGCCATTTTTTTGGATTACAACCTTAACATGGATTAGCATTACAGTAATAAGGAAGTGCTCGAGTTAAGCTTACTTGAGTGTAAGAGGATAGATTTGCCTTTACTTGCACCACTGGTTCACAATCTCTTCTGGATAGGTATTTCAATATTTTTCATTGCCAGTTAAGATTAAAATGCCCATGTAAGTGTAACAATTTATTTTGTTACTTAAATTCTATTCTGTTAACACCCATGTGCTTCCAGGTCAAATGGATTTAATTGTCTGCCTTTATTTAATTTGTCATTGTTGGAGGCCCACATTATTGGTGATTTACATAATGTGTAAATTTAATACATTTTGTGTGTGTATGTTATAGAATCTGTACTGAATCAAGCACCTGTTTAGTGTGTGGGTCGTGCTCATGCCGGTTATCGTACATTGCTTTGATTTGTCCTTGGTTGCTCTTGTGAGTAACTACTTATGCGTGTCAATTTGCTGATTCTCACTTTTTTTTATTTTCAAGCCTGTATTGAAGTTTCATATTCTGATATCTTTAAATGTTTTTTTAAGTGTATGCATCTTGTGATCTTTGTAGCATTGATTTCCAAGTATCCAAAATGATTGTTAGATCCAGTAAGTGCAAACAGGCCATTTTCAAATGTTTAGAGTTCGAAGAGTTAGTTTGGATTTGATTACAAAAAAGATGAGCTTAATGGTTCATAATTGTTTGTGTTAAACTTGCCCTAAGGCGAATACATATATATAGCTCATCTTTATTGATGTTAAATTTGGCCTCTGTGATAAATATGTTAAAAAGTTTGTTCTTTACTCTCAGCAGCTTATCACACTCAGATCATAGCTCTACATCATTTCAGAAACATAATGATGTGAACTGTCACATGTCAGTTCTGAGAAATTGCAAATAACATTTCCATGATGTCTTTACAATGGAATACGGATAAGAAATGAATTTAAATTTGTACTGTGTAGCTGCAACATGTATTTACACTGTAGATTAGTCAAAAGGGTAGTTACAGATCACAACTATAATTTTTCATGAAATAAGCAATTACTGTAAATAATACTACTCAACACGGTGGGCTTCATACTTTATCTCACCTATTAGAGTACCATTTTTGTGTGTGTAATGATTCTTTATGCATCTCACTTTGGAAATAACATTTTTACACATTATATAACAGGTGAAACAATGCTCACTTTGCAGTTACATCATGAACTCTCCATGTGTTACCACCTTAATGATGGTTCTGTTTAATCATAGTGAAGTCAATTTTGTGCTCATATGAAATCATAGTGTGTTATACAAGGTTCTGTAAACATTTTATGGGTCTGGAGATCTTCTGTTTATGCAATGGAAAGCTGAATTGCATATTCATCTAATGTACAGCTTTTTTCTAAATGTGAAAATGGTTGCTATGACTGAAATTGATATAAAATAAATAATAATAGATAGAATAATTAAAATATACAACTACAAATAAATAACTGTAATAACTGTCCAGGTGGAACACATCGTGGCATTTCTAAAGTAAGTTTTTAGATTTTACTAAGTTGACAATTCCATTTTGTGCACAATATTTAGATAAGGTTGTATTAATCTTTCTTAGATGCCCTGAACACTGGTTTTCTTTCAAGTTCACTGTTTGGACTCCCGGGAGAATGTACTGTATTGTTGCCCCTCATGCTCCTGTTTATCGTCAACTTTGACTTACAATGGACATTATATCCTCTGATGTGTGTTTGGTTTCCTAGATCCCAATAATATTCCATGAAATGTGGGCTGCATAGTATTTTACTGATCTGTAGGATGAAAAGACTGGTATGATCTTTTTAAGGGAGTGCCAGATAAGAAGCTTTACTAAATCATAATCTGTTACATTTTATAAAAGTTTCAGACTAAAATTCAGTCATCAGTTGCACAGATATTTTTATTTCACTTTATCAGTTTCAAAAAACTAATTTGTCATCTTCAGAAGCTTAGTACGAGTTTAGCTGACACTAATATCTTCTTTATGGAACCATAATGCCACAACATGTCCAAAAATGTTTACAATAATCACATGCAATAAATACATTTTTGGACAGGTCATGACATTATGCTTCTGTTAAGAATATAGTGACATCTGTTAAACCAGTTGCTAAGCTTCTGAAGATTATAAACCAATCTGTCAAAACCAGTGAAGTGAAATAACAATATATGTGCAACTGATGACTGAATTTTTATCAGAAATACATACTACAGTTGCTGCAAAAATAACAGTTACGAATGAAATTATAAACATTCTGCAACTTTTTTCAATAGAGATTCTAATTATGCTGTCTCAGCAACTGCAAGCTTGAATAATGATACTGGTCTTCTCATATCTCATTTCATCACTATATTCCAGATGGTTCATAGTGACAGTTGATATGCTTGTCTGTTTCACAGCCTAGTTCTTTGGGGGGGAAATTAACCATTGGCAATTTTCATTTAAAACTGTGAAACTGTGAAATTATGCAGACATGAAAGTGCAGTATTTTGAAAGCATCTGATATAATGACCACTGGCTCAAATTTAGTGTATTTTTGAATGTTGAAAGAATAAGTTAATTGTAATTCATCTTTACTGAACTGCATTTTGCACATTACAAATTAGCAGAAGTGTTTATTTACATTTTATGTTCCACTCTGTGCATTATTGTGAAGTTGCACCACAACATTGTTGACAGACACTTTTTGATTTGCATTCTCAACAAAGTTTGCTTAAAACTGTTTATTGAAACACCTTCATTCCAAATGACTTACATAAGCAAAACAGTTGAACAACCAGAATACTCCAACAATCTGACATGTATTCATTGCAATTTAGTCTAGTTATAGACTACCTCACTTACAAATATTTTTGCAATTATGTTTTATGTTCCTTTCATTAATTTTAAATTCAGGCACAGTGTGCCTTTATTATATTTTTGCCTACAATGTTTTAATCTTTGTGCATGATTTAATGTTTAGCTCACTTAGATACACAAATGTCTTCATTCACTTCAGCCAAATGCTGCAGCATTAGATTTAATGCTTTCATTGCTAAGCATGATGCAGATCAGGCTTTCGAACCTGGTGTATCTTAATGTTTTACTATAAGGAGGATTGTGGAGTGCTCTGTATCACCAACTGTGAGTGGGGCAGTGTGGCTGAATACACATTCCTGTCTGTCAACATGCCTCGAAAGATCATTTCGAGATGAGACCTTGCATGTGTTGTCATTTTATGTCAAGAAAAGCTGTCAAAACACAGGAAGTTGAGAGCCAAGTTTGTGTACGCCACAGTGACACTTTTGTAGACACCAAACACTGAAGATATGCCTTGTGATGGTCACCCATGATCAATAACAGCAGCTGATTCAGTTACCTACATATTTTAGCTCATAGGTACCTCAAGGAGAAGGCAACAGAACCGTATGCTGCCTTTTGGAGGCATCTGGGAGGGCTATGTTGGCTCATATTGCATGCAACCTTCTCCCCACAATCAGTCTGTCCTCTGTGAAATCCATTACAAACAACAGTACAAAACCAGTTGGTACTGTAGTACACAAAGAATGTGGACATGGGGCACCTTGAATAGAACCTGGATCAATGGTGTTCAGTTCTCTTCACTGAGGATTTGTCTGTAATTGATGATTGTTGTACAGTACTGTGGAGGTGACCACATAGCATTGCACATCACAGGCATGCAGTCTCATAGGTTCAGCATGCAGTCTCATAGGTTCAGCATGTAGATGGCTCAATCATATTTTAGGTTGGTATCACGGATGAATGTTGGACACCTCTCATGGCTGCAGATGGGGATTTTGAAGGCTGTGCAGTATTGCAACAGGATCCTCCAACCTTACATGCAATTCTGTAGACAATTTTGTGGCAATGTGTTCCCCTTTCAAGACAATTATGCTCACATCATGGACCCCTTCCTCCAGGAGGCAGGGAATTATCCAAATGGAAAGCCCTCTGGTATCTGCTGACACAAATCCTATTTAGCATATTCCAGACCAATTGAACATTGTAGTGCATTGTTGTAGGAAGTGTCACCACACACCAAATGATCTCAGGAGGGGTGCTTTCAAAGTGTGGGACAGACTCGAGCAGCAATGTACCTACCATCATGTAGACAGCATGCCAAGTAGCATCCACTGTTATTGGATGTTACTCAGCTATTTTGACGTCACAGATGTGCAAAGATGCATGCTTGTGAACAGACTTTAATTTTTATTTAAACTAAAGTTATTTTTAAGTTTCATATGGTTTATTTTTTCAGTCTTTGTCTTCTTGACCCCACACACATATACATTCATAAATATGCAGGTAGACATACTTTTATTATTACCTATTTTTTTTTAGCAGTTTAATTTACACGGGGGTGTTCAATAACTAATGCAACACTTTTTTTCCCCCCTCAGCTAGTTTCAGTTGGCAAACTGCAGAACTTGTTGTGGGACACTGTGGAATATTCCCACTTCAGCCACTATAGTTTCACAAAGTTCTGATAGTGGCAACACTCTATGTAGCCTAAAATGGTGTCTGTAATGGAGATGTGTTCCTAGCAGAGAGCTGTCACTGAATTTCTTTTGGCAAAAAACCAGAGTTTCAGAGATATTAATAGGCACTTGCAGAATGTCTACAGAGACCCAGCAGTGAACAAAAGCACAGTGAGTCATTGGGCAACCCGTCTGTCATCATCACAACAAGGCCGTGCAAACCTGTCCAATCTCCTGCATGCCAGCTGACTTCACATAGTTGTGACTCCTACAATGTTGGAAACTGCACACACACTCATTCACGGTGATTGATGGATCAGTAATACCTCGCTCCTCAACTAGATGTCCCTATTGGTAGTGCTGACACATTCATCCACCAGTTGAGGTACTCACCCATCGGACTTCCCACCGCCTAACAGAAGACCATAAAGAGCAACAAAGAACCATCTGTGCAGAATTGCTTGCATGTTACACAGCTGATCATGGCAATATTTTGTTAATCATTATCACAGCCAATGAAACATTGGTTAACCAATTTGAACTGAAAACAAAATGGCATGCCACTGAAAGCCACCATCCCACCTTCCCTCTGAAGAAAAAATTCAAAGCCACACACTCAGACAGTAAAGTCACGGCAACAGTTTTCTAGGACTCTGAATGGATTATTCTACACTCCTGGAAATTGAAATAAGAACACTGTGAATTCATTGTCCCAGGAAGGGGAAACTTTATTGACACATTCCTGGGGTCAGATACATCACATGATCACACTGACAGAACCACAGGCACATAGACACAGGCAACAGAGCATGCACAATGTCGACACTAGTACAGTGTATATCCACCTTTCGCAGCAATGCAGGCTGCTATTCTCCCATGGAGACGATCGTAGAGATGCTGGATGTAGTCCTGTGGAACGGCTTGCCATGCCATTTCCACCTGGCGCCTCAGTTGGACCAGCGTTCGTGCTGGACGTGCAGACCGCGTGAGACGACGCTTCATCCAGTCCCAAACATGCTCAATGGGGGACAGATCCGGAGATCTTGCTGGCCAGGGTAGTTGACTTACACCTTCTAGAGCACATTGGGTGGCACGGGATACATGCGGACGTGCATTGTCCTGTTGGAACAGCAAGTTCCCTTGCCGGTCTAGGAATGGTAGAACGATGGGTTCGATGACGGTTTGGATGTACCGTGCACTATTCAGTGTCCCCTCGACGATCACCAGTGGTGTACAGCCAGTGTAGGAGATCGCTCCCCACACCATGATGCCGGGTGTTGGCCCTGTGTGCCTCGGTCGTATGCAGTCCTGATTGTGGCGCTCACCTGCACGGCGCCAAACACGCATACGACCATCATTGGCACCAAGGCAGAAGCGACTCTCATCGCTGAAGACGACACGTCTCCATTCGTCCCTCCATTCACGCCTGTCGCGACACCACTGGAGGCGGGCTGCACGATGTTGGGGCGTGAGCGGAAGACGGCCTAACGGTGTGCGGGACCGTAGCCCAGCTTCATGGAGATGGTTGCGAATGGTCCTCGCCGATACCCCAGGAGCAACAGTGTCCCTAATTTGCTGGGAAGTGGCGGTGCAATCCCCTACGGCACTGCGTAGGATCCTACGGTCTTGGCGTGCATCCGTGCGTTGCTGCGGTCCGGTCCCAGGTCGACGGGCACGTGCACCTTCCGCCGACCACTGGCGACAACATCGATGTACTGTGGAGACCTCACGCCCCACGTGTTGAGCAATTCGGCGGTACGTCCACCCGGCCTCCCGCATGCCCACTATACGCCCTCGCTCAAAGTCTGTCAACTGCACATACGGTTCACGTCCACGCTGTCGCGGCATGCTACCAGTGTTAAAGACTGCGATGGAGCTCCGTATGCCACGGCAAACTGGCTGACACTGACGGCGGCGGTGCACAAATGCTGCGCAGCTAGCGCCATTCGACGGCCAACACCGCGGTTCCTGGTGTGTCTGCTGTGCCGTGCGTGTGATCATTGCTTGTACAGCCCTCTCGCAGTGTCCGGAGCAAGTATGGTGGGTCTGACACACCGGTGTCAATGTGTTCTTTTTTCCATTTCCAGGAGTGTATGTGATGTTCTCCCCCAGGGCCAACTATCGACTCTGAAGTATATTGTGCTACCCTCAGGAAATTGAAGAATCGACATCAGCATGTTCTTCACCACAAAAATGAACATGAGCTGCTTCCCGCTTCTCCGTGACAACACAAGGCCTCACACAAGTCTGCACACCTGAGAGGAGCTTACAAAACTTCATTGGACTGTTCTTGCTCATCCACCCAACAGCCTGGATCTTGCACCTTCCAACTTCCAGCTGTTTGGCACAATGGAGGATGCACTCTGGAGAAAACAGTATGTGGATGATAGATAGGTTACTGAAGCAGCAGACACTTTCTCTGTCATTAACCAGTACAGTAGTAACGTGTAGTCATTCAAGCTCACCCAGTAAGGTTGCATAAGACCATTGCATTGAACGGAGATTATGTCAAAAAATAGGGTTTTGCGGTCAGAAGAGTGAGGAATAATATGGTGTATTGGAGTCCCAAATAAAACCGACCTGCTTTCAGAAAAAATGTGTTGACTTACTTACTGAACACCTCTCACACAATCAGTTTTGAGATGGTCTGCATAAGTCAATACCTGCATAATGAGTCAACTATCAGTTCTAATTGCTGGTAATCTGAGCAATGATAGTAACTTGGAACAGTGGTTATTTTACTGTTGCCACTTAGTAAAAACAAGAGTAAAACACCTTGGTAACTTAGTCAGTTTCAGTGCACACACAACGTAAGTAAGTCTGATCCAATAATGTTATTTCAAATATATGAATGTAAAGCCATTATTCATAAAAGGCAGGCTGAATTACCTTTTTAGACAGAGATAATCCAGTTACAAGTAATCTGAACTAAACTTGTGGTTCTCTTGAGCTTATAGAATTACATGAAGTACATTATAAATACAGAGCTGAGTATTCGCTATTTGATTAAACTGCCCATTTAAAATTGATTTCCTGACACATGATTAAAAACCAGAGCTTTATCATTAGGGGTCACTTTTATCAATTAGGTAACACGGACACAGTGCTGGACAGACTCAAATTTTCAGAGTCACGTGTGTTTGCTTCAAATTTTCTCCAAATGTAAGTTAAAAAACTACTGAATTAAATATGAATAGAATAGTTTGCTATCATTAATCCCTGCCCTCCCATCAACTGCTACATGTGTTGTGCTACTCGTAGGCTTCTGTCAACTTTTTGAGAATTCGTTGTACAAATTGGAGGCAAAGAAATGTTTGGTACTTGAACCTGGGACCTTAGCCTTTCATGAGCAACTGAGCAGTCAGTGCAGTACTTGCCTGAAAAAGCCAAAGGTCCCAGGTTTGAGCCCTGCTTTGGAACACAATTTCAATTTGCCAGAAAGTCCAAATCAACACACACACTGCTGCAGAGTGAAAATTCATTCCGTAACTATCCCCCAGGTGGTAGCTAAGTCATGTCTCCAAAATATTCCTTCTTCCAGAAGTGCTAGCCCTCATGAGGTACTGATGGAAGTAAAGCTGTAAGGGTATGTAGTGAGTCGTGCTTGGATTGAACAGTCAGTAGAACACTTCCCCACATAAGGGAAAGGTCCCAGATATATGTCCCAGTCCAGCACACAGTTTTAATCTGTAATGAAATTTGAGGTCAGCCCATACTCTGCTGCAGAGTGAAAATTCATGCTGGAGGTAACACTTGACTCCACAATCTGAGTGTCTTCACACCTCATAGCCACCTTACTTTGTTAACTGTTTTCTTATTGGAAAAAAAGTGGGTGACATATATTACTTTTCTAATAATTGATATTTCCTCACTATGTGAATGTAGCTAACAAAACTCAAATATGAAATGACTAATGAAATAATGGTTACAAGATCCAGTTTCATAGCACGTTAAGAAAACTGTGTTAAACATTAACATTACTTATTACAAGAAATAAAGTCATATGTTTAAAATAAATTTGAGAACATATTGAAGAATATGGACCCTACATATCATGTCATTTTGACATGGAATGTGGTATATACTCAGTTGTTAGATTCTCTTCAACATTACAAAGCAGACATTTTTATTTTTTTAGGTGGGATTTAAATGGATAGGATACCATGTTTTCATAAGAGTCTAACAATGTTTCAAACAACGAAAAATATTGTTCCAATCTGAGCTGCTGAAGATGGCTGTCATGTGTGCATGAGGTGTGCTTGATTGTGTGTGTGTGTGTGTGTTTCATTTTCTAAAGAACATTTTGGCTGCAAGCTAAATGTTGAACAGTCTTTTCATTGCAGCTATCTACAGCTCAATGTGTCATCTTTACAGTGGGTAACACTCAATCCTTTTCCTTATATTGGCTACCAATGTTTCTGTAGAACAGGCAGCAAAGAGGAAAAGTCGAATTTCACATGCACTCCAGAAGAGCAATAAGTAGCAGAATACATCGGTTCCGTACAACTTCACTCCCATCAGATGCCACACAAGAGCCTCACCATGTAACCTGTCCAGCACTTTCCAAGTGGACATTAAAAGTTGTAAATCTCCAAGAAAGAACAACTTAGAACATTTGGGTGGACAAAAAACATTAATTTTGCTAATTGACAAAGTAACATTGCAGTCCTAATAGTATGTGTGGACCATGAGAAGCAGATTTTCAATCTAGTGAACAACAATTCCTACACACATACAGGCAATAATCTCACAAATAAAACTGAGGAGAAGTTGATTACTTACATTAGTTCACCAGGTTTTCAAAATATTGTCATTGAGGGGGTCTCATAACATAAGTAGCAATGACACCACTATTTATTAAGCTACACTGGTGGGTTCATGTACCAGCTGACAACATATGTGAATTTCATTCTTGGACAATATTTGGCATAGTGCAAACACCAGATTTGAAACTTCACTCAATTCGCACATGCTTTTGTCAGTTGCATTTCTGTGACACAGGTCTTATGGTCAGTTTCAATTATGTTACCCTCTTTATGAAAAGTATCACTTTTGGAATCCTTTATAACTAATAACTGAAAAATGTAACAACTGCTTTAACAAATGCTACAGGTAGTATCTCCCATTAATCTATTTCTGCTTGAGAGGTAATATTACAAACAAATTGACAGTTCGACTGTGAGAGCTGGGTATCATTAACCCCCCCCCCCCCCCCCCCCATCTCTCTCTCTCTCTCTCTCTCTCTCTCTCTCTCTCCCCCTCTCAAAAAACATTTTATTTTTGAATGCAGTGGTAAAGTACCACAAGAAAATTGGGACTACTATATAAATATGCCTCATTGTATTTGTGTTATTGTTTTTTAATTTAACTGAATATATAGCTTGCAGTACCCCAAATCACTTTACTTTTTTGTTGATGTTCATCATATAACCTCTTTTATAGACACTATCCATTCCATTCAATTGCTCTACCAAGTCATTTCCCATCTCTGACTGAATTATAGTGTCAGTGGGAAATCTAAATTTTTTTATTTATCTTCAATGAACTTTCTTTCCTATTCAAAATTTTTCCTTGGTTTTCTTTCCTGCTTGTTACTGTACAAATTGAACAACATTGGGGACAGACTACACCACTGTTTCACTCCCTTCTCAACTACTGCGTCCCTTCCATGTCCTGCAACACTATAACTGCATTCAGGTTTCTCAAAGTTGTATGAAATCTTTATTTTATTTCACTCAACACTGTCAAAAGCTTTCTCTAAATCCAATTTGTTGTCAACTGTGATCCTTTTCCCCCGTTTCAGTCAGTTGTTACATGATGCTATCTTTGAACTTTCGACAATATCTAGGTATTTCTGTTTGTCCAAGCCCCAACTTCTTAATTACCTACTTTCATTCAGTTTCTTCAAGATTAGTCTGCAGTTCATAATCAATAAATTATGGTCAGTCTACTTCTTCCCCTTGCAATGTTTTTCAGTCTAAATTCTTGTTTCAAAATCTATGTCCTACTGTTACGCAATCTCTCCTAAACCATCCGGTTTCTCCAGGTATCTTTCATGTATACAACCTTGTTTCATAATTTTTAAACCAAATGTTAGAAATGATTGTTATACTGTCCTCTGCTAAATTCTACCAGATGGTTTCCCTTAACTTCCTTTGTACTAGTCCATGATCTCTTACTATTTTCCATACTACTGAATTCCAGTTCCCCATCATAATCACAATTTCATCTCCCTTAACTATCTAGTAATTTCTTTTCCCTCATCGTACTTTTTCTCAAGCTTTTCATCCGCAGAACTAGAAGGCATAAATAAACTTGAACTTCTATGGGGATGGTTGGCTTTATGTACATCTTGACTGCACCAATGCATTCACATCATTCATAGTAGCTTAACCATTATCAATTATTAGATCCACATCTCTGATTTTATGTTGATAACCTATACTCACCTGACCAGACATGAAGTTTTTCCTTTCAGCACAGTTCACCATTTCACACTATATCTAACTGCAACCTAACTATTTCCCCTTTTCAAATTTGCTAACCTACCTATGTGATAAGGGATCTAACAATGCATTCTCTGACCTGTAAAACGCAAGTTTTGTTTCTCTTGATGACGACATCCTCCAGAGTAGCCTCCACACTTTGATCTTGATGGGGATCTATTTTACATCCAACTCGTGTCTTTTCATTGATATGCATATCACATATGCAGCGCCATTGAAGCTGTTGTAATGCCCCAACGACCACCTTAAAGTCAATTAAGAAAGAACATGAAGAAGGGAAAGTTATCTTGGCAATTACATCTTTGCCGATGAGCTAACATGAAAGAGTTTTGTCAACAACTACGTTGTACACCACTGAGCAATATTTGTTAGTGAAAGAGAAAGAAGAAACATCGTATTTCAGCAATGGACAAATATCCATGAGACAAATGTGAAATTAATATCTCAAAAGTCAAGTCCAAAGTAATGTCATCAGAGATAACTTTTATGTGGAAGAAAGTTGTAAGTGCAATGAAGAAATTCAATGTGCCTACAATGCTCTTCCACAGAAGAAGCCGCTTGCTAGAACTCATCCAGTGCAGACGTACGAGAGCGGTTCTGATCTGAATTATTGAGACTGCGAATCGTGACGAGATTGTTTTCGAGTTTAGAAGTGTTTGTTGCGTGACGGGATTCACGGCTTAAGAAACTGATTTTATGAACTGAGACAGGAACAGATAGACTCATTTAACCGTGCACTACGTTAATTGAAATCTAATAACGGAATTAGTGAACATTGGACTTGACTTATTAGTTGGACGTTAAGGAGAAGTGAACATTCTATGAAAGAATACACGCAATTAGTCTTGAGTAGGACCCAAGTACACGACATCATGAAGATAAAACAATTACGCTTAAGTGTTGAGTTGTGGTATTTGCCAAGAAACTATAACTCAATTGGACTGACTTAACTAAACTATTCCGTGTGCGTGTGGTGTAGGAGTTATAAGTATTTAGTGACTAAATAACAATAAACTGTTAGTTACCAGTTAAATACCCGTTGTGGACTACATTATTAAATAGTTTGATAAATGACTAAACCAACGACTACTCATGAAAGACTATTTCATTGAAGTGCAAATATTCACGTCATTAGTTGAGGAGTGACTTTAAAATATTTTCATATTACGACACAATCTTACAAAGACTGAATCAAAGAGTATCTCTGGATCTCGCTGCATACCAGCACAACAATTCCATAGTAACAAGACAACAGTGTAAGAAAAAACTGTTAACTAAAATATTTCCTCGCAATCAGTGGTGTGTGCTATGCGAACGAGAGAAGAATTAATAACTACTGCAAATCCGGGCAATTAACAATACAATATTAATAATAAAAAGCATCAATTATACGAGTTCGCATAAGTGGAAACGCTGCAGACTTGTAATTGAGATACAACGACTACGCGAGGAACGCCTTTTCGTAAGTTTTTCAGGTTTTTTCTCCCGTTAATGTACGGGGAATGATGTTATATCGCATCGTCTCTCTACTCTGCCGCTAGATCTGTGGCAGTAGCAGCTCTACGCCGTCGACTACCTCAGCATGCGGTTGAAGTTATGTGTTGCAACTACGTTTTCACTTCTCAACTGATCTCCCTTATGTTCATAACAGAAGTTACCTTATTCAGTCTTGATTGTTGCCTTGTATTTTCTTCAATGTGAGGACATGCTACTCAGTTCCACTAATTACACCACGCAGACATCTTCGCCACCTGCAGAGGGTCGATGGCTGTAAGAGCGCTCACAACTACGTCAACTCACTATGAACTGATGTAACTGACTTTGAAAGATCTCTTCTGTGTTTTGTTGCTGAAATAAGACCATGACACAACTGGGTGGACAGATCCCACATTAACTCAAGCAACATATATGGAGTGAATCTTATGACATCACCCCGAAGACTACATTGAGTCAAGTTACCTATCAGACTTAAAACATTACAATTGTTTTCTTGGGCATTGACACTGTAGACAGTGCCCCATTCTCTTTGCCATCCAAAGTGCCACCAATCCATGATGCCAAAGCATCACAGCGACGCTCAATCGTCAAAACGCTTTGCCGATGTCCCGTGTCCATACTTTGTTCATCATTTCTTCACATATCAACTGAATCGTGCATAACTGTGTGTTCACTACCTACAGACCATCTAAAATAAGTTTTATAGTTTCACAAGCATCTTTTGTCAGCCTAAGAGGATAATAGTGGAATATATTACACTTCACCATATGGTATGAAAAATTTCACAACTTTTAAAAACACTTGCCCATTATCCCTTCTTCTAAATGATGGAACTTGAAAAATATTTCCACTTCCCTTTCCTCCCTGTACCAGTTGAGAGAATAGTGGATACATCACTTGGCTACAATGTGTCAGAAATTTAAAAAATGCTGTCCCAGTACACATTCTTTGTGAACTATCAAACTGAAGATCTTCATCAAAAATCTATCACACCTATGAATAGTATGCAAAAGGAATACAGACTCTCATTAAAAAAAGCAAAGTCAATGTTGAGATCGAGAATGCCTATGGAAGACTGAGAAAGAAAGAGAGAGAAAATCTAATGGTCACTTGCCTGCCCAATGCTGGGCCAAATTCCAGCAAATACAGTAGATACCTGTGAAACAAAGTATTTATTTTTGCTCCTACCTTCAGCATAAAATATCTGCTCTTAATGTTGAAGATAAACTTGGGATCCAAAAACTGGCTGTGTACTACTACCTCCCATGCCCATATGCCACGTAATATATGGGATGGACTGCAAAAAGAGTTCAAATGGCTCTGAGCACTATGGGACTTAACATCTGAGGTCATCAGTCCCCTAGAACTTAAAACTACTTAAACCTAACTAACCTAAGGACATCTCACAAATCAGTGCCCGAGGCAGGATTCGAACCTGCGACCGTAGCGGTCGCACGGTTTCAGACTGAAGTGCCTAAAATCGCTCGGCCACACCAGCCGGTGCAAAAAGAGTCATAGAGATTTTAAAGAACATTAGCTATACACAAGTAAACACCCAATCAAATCAGCTGACACTCAACACTGCCTGGTATGCAATCTTGAAATGAGATATGATACAATCACTATCATGACGCATACTCCAAATTTCTGAGACAGCATAACGAATTTTCACCTCTTGAGGACCACTGACACATTTGCGTTTATGACTGTCAGTAAGGATTAATGAAACACATGGTGACACACAATCTAAGCCATTAAACTACACAAGAACATAACTGAAGTGACCATCAGAAAAATTGTGACCACATGAAGCAGTTAATTACTTTCACTTCAGTGGAGAGATTCAATAGGAAATATTTTCATGGCCACATGGAAAAAACTGAAAACATGAACATCCAATCAACTGAAAGAAAATGCTATATTTAGAAATAGACATAGGCCCAAAGGACCACTTGCAAGTCTTGAGTGGCTTTATATAACACAGCAATGGATATGAATTACTGCTTTTTCTGGCATGCATGGATTTTGAGAATGCTTTTCACTCAATTTTAACTTGAGAGGCAAAGCACTAATACTAGCTGTCTTCATATTCTGAAGTATATTCACGTCAGTGCTGCAGCTTGCATTAGATCTTACAAAGATAGTGGAAAATTCAGAATTGAAATAAGATTCCATAACATTAAAATTATTCTGGTAGCTCTAGAACAATATTTGGATCCTTAAACTGGGATTACAAGGAAGGGATACATCTGAACCAACTTTTTACACTGCTGATGACATTGTACCATTTGCCTCCAATGCAGAAAACCTTCTATAATTAAAGGAAAAACTTATTACAGCAAAATTGAAAGAATATCTAAACCCACTTGTAATAAGACTAAAATAATGCAAAATAAACATACTGAAAATTCTACAAATTAAGATTGTAGTCACAGAACTAGTTGCAGAGTTTTTTATCTAGGACAATTGAAAAGAATGACCGTGTGGACAAAAAAAGTAATAAGGAGAAAGGCAAAGTGGTGCGGACTGCTCAAGGTAACAAAACTTCCACTGTGTTTGAAATAGGAACTTTATAATCATTATATATTACCAGTTTTTACTTAAAGCAGAGAAACAGAATTTCAGTTCAAAAACCACTTAGAAATTAACGGTTACTAAGCAAGCAATGGAATGACGCATGTTGGAATTTGCAAGAAGATACAGGAATACCAACAAATGAATCAGGAAACAAGCTACAATAGAAGTTGTAATTATGACTGTAATGAAGATGACATGGAGGTGTGTGGGACATACTATTATGTGAATGGACAGTAGACATATGATGAAGTTCTTCCTGGAGTCTAAGAGATAGAATACTGACTCATATATCTGTGCAGAACTTCTTGTCAGCATTTCATTACTGCTTTCATAAAGACTTCATACATGAAGTGCTAGCAGAGCTAAAAAAATCACATTTAAAATGTTGGTACACTGGTATATCTGTGACCTTGCCAAAGCCTGTGATTGTTGTGTCATAAAATTCTACTTAGCAATCTAAAGTGTTGTGCTGCTAATGACATATCTCTTGCATGTATGCAGTCATATTTACATAACAGGAAGCAAAAGGTCTCACTGTGAGACAGTGTTATAGGCATGAACCTAACTTTAGACTGGGGAAACATAACGTGTGGTGTGTCACAGGTATCGGTACAGGGTCCACTCTTGTTCTTCGCATACATAAGTGATCTTCCATTAATTTTAAAGTTGGTTCAAAAACTGTAATGTTTGCTGGTGACACAAGCAAATGTACAGCCCCCACCCCGAACCTCCCCTGCGCGCACACACGCACAGAGAAAGAGAGAGAGAGAGAGAGAGAGAGAGAGAGAGAGAGAGATGAACAGGCCTGCTGGTACACAGCTAACAGTTTAAGGCTTATTCTCACACTGACTTCAAACAAGTAATAATAAACTGTTTGTACCTAGTGATCAAACACTAAACGAAACAGCCTGTGTAAAATTCTTTGGTGTGTAGTTGGATAACATGTCAAAATAGAGTCAACAAATAAACTAATCATGACCAATTCATCACCTACAATAGCACTCAAAAGTATTTTGTACTTGTGGTGTTATGTTGTCAGTACTGTTTGCATGCAGGCACAACAGGCCAATGCATGTAACTTCATCACTCCATCAAGAGCTTCACAACCTTACAGTTACAAGCTAGTAAACAAGCAAAGTCATACAATTATAATGTAAGTACATATTCCTTTAGCTCAGAAGTCTTTTGTAATTTGCTTTGGTGGTACATTATTCATTAGCTATTATTGCTTAGGTGTTTGTTTATTTTTACAGACAACTAGAAGCATGGTGAAACACAAAAGAATACTTGGTTGCTATGAGACGAGCTGTTTTGCATGCTTTGAAGAAGATAAAATCACTATCTAGCATTGCTAAGAGATTGTGGCATATCACAACTACTAATAAGTGTGTGGAGTTGATGGTGAAATCAGGAACAATAGCCAGTAAGACAATGTCAGGTCATCCTCGAGAAATAATTTGTAAGCAGTCACCTGCCAATCCAAAAACCTGGTTCGACAAATTAGGGGTGATCTGAAGCAGCATCATGGACTGAACTTCTATGTGTCTACTATAAAACATTACTGGTAGTAGTTACTTAAATGGTAATGACCATCATGTAAATAACTCATAAATTTAAAATTCTTACATCTTTAAGATGTACAAATTACTTATGAGCCAGAAGAACTGTTGCATTTGTTTTGATGTAGGATAATTTTTTTAAACAATGAGGAAATGAGTTTTGTACTAAACAGATTATAATTACAGACTTTTCAATTATCCACTGGCAATTTTTTTATTAAACACGTATCTTTAGGTACCTGTAACTAATGCTTTCTACAAAACACTTGTGAGTGCTTCTGAATTTACATCTACTTTTTCTATTTGTTAATTTAGAGCTAAATTACTGTGAAGTGCATGGCAAAAGGTACTTCCTGTGGTACCATGTATTACAGTTTATTCCTGTTCCACTCACTTTTGGAGTGTGGGCAGAATGACTACTTACATGCCTGTGTGAACACTTTAATTATTCTCATCTTATCCACAGGAATGATTCATAGGCAGCTGCAGTATGTTCCTAGGTTCCTCGCATAATTGTGGTTGTTGGAACATTGTAACCAGGCTTTCATGCGGTAGTTAGCATCTGTCTTTAAGTGTCCACCAGTTGAGGTTAAGCATTTTTCATGGCACTCTCATGTGAGTCAAACCAACGTGTGAATATTTATGTTGCCCAGCATTGTATACATTCAGCGTCACCTGTTAGTACTTTTTTAGTCTTGGTTTCACATGCGAGAGCAATATTTGGGGATGGGTCAAAAAGTGATTTGTAAGCAGTCTCCTTTGCACACTCATCACATTTTTCTAGTATCCTTGCACTGAAACAAAACCTACCACCTGCTTAATCCACAACTGAGCTTACGTGGTGATGCACTCCATATCCCCACAAACCTGTACACCCAAGTATTTGTATGGGTTGACAGATTCCATTTGTGACTCAGTAATGTTGTAGTGATACGATACTATATTTCTGCATTTGGTGTAGTGCACAAGTTTATAGTTCTGAACATTTAAAGCAAATACCCAATCTTTGCACAGTTTTACATTTCTAAACATTTAATGCAAGTAGCCCATCTGCTGTGTCATTTTGAAATCTTATCAAGAATTGACTAAATATTTGTGCAGCTTTTTCTGAATAGAGCATCATTATACATAACTGCATTATTTGCAAAAACTATGAGATTACTATCAACATTGTCTGTCACGTCAGTATCATACAGTGTTCGATCACAGTTCTCTTGGGCACCCCTGAAGTTACTTCTATATCTGTCAATGATTCTCCTACCAAGAATTCCTCCATCCAGTCACAAATTTTGTGTCATACACAAGTACTCATACTTCCATTAATAAGCATTGGTGTGGTACTGAGTAAAACACTTTTTTAGAATTCAGTAGATACTATATCTATCTGACTGTTTTGAGCCTTGGATTTCAGGATGTCACAAGTGAAAAGTGTGATATGGGATTCACATGACCAGTGTTTTTGAAATCCATTCTAGGTGGTATAGAAGAGGTCATTCTCTTTTAGTAACCTTATTACATTTGAGCTTAAAATAGGTTTTAAGACCCATTTACAAGTTTCTGTCAATGACACTAGATGGTTGCTTTGTGGGTCACTTCAGCCACCCTTCCTGTAAACAGATATGACCTGTGCTTTCTTCCAACTACTGGGAACAGTTTTTTTTATTCACGAGATCTATAATATATTGCGGTTAAAAGAGGGGGTAACTTATCTTCAAATTTTGTATACTGCTACAGTCTAATAGAAATTCTATTGGGCATTGGAGCTTTTTTCTCCTTTCCAGCTATTTTAGTTGTTTGTAGATGCTACTAACACAAAATTCTATATTACTCATCTTTGCATTATTGCAAGAAGTATACCAGGGACATACATAACTCCTGGATTTTTCTTTGTAAAGCAAGATTTGAAAGTGAAGTTCAACATTTGTAGTTTTGCATTCCTATCCTCATTTCCAGTTCTGCCACTGATGAGTGTCTGAATGTTAATTTTGGTGGCACTGTCAGCCTTTACATAAGGCCGGTATTTCTTTGTTTTGTCTTTCTATATCTTTACGCCTTGTTGGCTTGTGAAATTATCTTTATTGGTAGCGCATCTAATGTAAATAAAGTGTTCATTCAACAGAAGCAAGCAGTAAGAATATTGTGGAAAGCAAATAACCAAACATCTTGCATAATATTTTTAATATAGAAGGGTTATATCATTAATTACAAATACTAAGTTACAACATTCCAATTTCAACCAGGCAATAAGCTCCAAACACCAATTAATTATTTAACACTTATGAGACAGCACCCAAGTCTCAATCATGGAAACTCAGGCACCATCTCAAAAATGGCTCTGAGCACTATGGGACTCAACTGCTGTGGTCATAAGTCCCCTAGAACTTAGAACTACTTAAACCTAACTAACCTAAGGACAGCACACAACACCCAGCCATCACGAGGCAGAGAAAATCCCTGACCCCGCCGGGAATCGAACCCGGGAACCCGGGCGTGGGAAGCGAGAACGCTACCGCACGACCACGAGATGCGGGCGGCACCATCTCAATAGGGTTAATAGGTACCACTTAAGCTGTCAAGTGTTAATAAACCCAGTGAAATAGTTGTATAGGGTTAATGGTAATTCTAATATTCCCAAAAAGCGTAGAAATCTTTAGAGCATAATACACTGATGGAAAAAGAAAACGCAACACCAAGAAGCAGCATAAACAAAAGTTGGTTGGCTGTTCCTACATCTGAAAGATGACAGCTATTCCAATTTCGCGCTAGTCGCATAAGAATGGCACTAGTTGCGCCACTACGAGGATGCAAATCAGGTTTGCTTTAAATGTATACATTAACGGTTGTAAGTGATAGTTACCTTTGAGATTCAACATGATAAGTTGATATTAGCCAAGAATGCCTTTGAGGTGCCGAAGGCACTATTATCAACACCTCACTGAGTTTGAATGATGTCGTGTAATAGGCCTACGAGAAGCTGGATGTTCCTTCTGTGATACTGCACAAAGACTTCGCAGAAATGTAATCACTGTACATGATTGCTGGCAGCGGTGGTCATGAGAATGTACAGCTGCAAGAAGACTGGGCTCCAGAAGCCCAATGGCACTAACAAGAAGGAAGATCATTGTGTTCGACATCTGGCTCTGGCCCATCATACTGCATCTGCAGCAGTAATTTGAGCAGCAGCTGGCACCACAGTGACACAACAAACTGTACAAATTGGTTTCTTCAAGGGCAGCTCCAAGCCAAAAAGACTGTAGCGTGCATTCCGCTGACCCCAAACCACCACCATTTGCAACATCAGTGTTAGCAGGTGAGAGCTCATTGCAGGGCAGCGTGGAGGTCTGTCGTGTTTTCTGCTGAAAGCTGGTTCTGCCTCAGTGCCAGTGATGACAGTTTGTCATTTAGGAGGAGGCAGTTGAGAGCTTGCAACCAACCTAACTGCATGCTAGACACACTGGACCTACTCCTGAAGTTATGGTCTGGAGTGCAATTTCATATGGCAGCAGGAACACTCTCATGGTTCTCCCACGCACCATGACTGCAAATATTTATGCCAGTTTGGTGATTCGACCTGTTGTCCTGCCATTCATGAACAGCATTCCAGGGTGTGTTTTCCAACAGGAAAACGCTCACACACATACGACTGTTGTAACCCAACATGTACTGCTGCAGTGTGTTGACATGTTGCCTTGTCCTGCTCAATAACCAGATCTGTCTTAATCAAGCACATATGAGACATCATCTGCAGACAACTTCAGCATCATCAACTAACAGCATTAACTGTCCCTGTATTCACCGACCAAGTGCAACAGGCATGGAACTCCATCTCACAAACTGACATCTGGCACCTGTACAATACAAAGCATGCACGTTTGCATCCTTGCATTCAACATTCTGGTGGTTACACAGGTTATTAATGCACCAACATTTCACATTTGCAATGGCCTATCTTGCACTTACATTAAGCTGTGATCTTGCAATGTTAATCACTTGAATGTGTTACCTAGACAAATGTATTCCCAAATTTCATTATGCTACATTAAATATTTTTTGGTGACGCGATATTCCGTCACGGTATTTGAGTACAGGATTGCTCACAAGAAGACACAACCCACTCGGAGTTGTAAATGTGTCGCTGCTTCTGCAAGACAACAGTGACACTGCTTGTGCAATGGAATAAGCAAGTGCTTGGCAATTTTTCCCCTAAATTCTTACCAAAGAAACAAGTACCATCACCCCCAGGCTGAGCTGTTAACAGTCACAGTTCCTGATTGAAATGGCTGTGATGGAGCAGGTAACTGCTTTCAAAAGGAACAAATATGTTGGTGCCACAAAAATTAGACTCTGACCACACAAAGCTATCTGTATGTAGTAGGAAGTCTATGGTTACCAGTTGTGTTAAAACAAAAACAGTGTAACAAAACTGAACAGTCTTCTCATGACTAGCCAGACACAGAAGGAGCAGTGAAAATTTGCTTCTCTCTTGGTGAATCCTATCCTATATATCCAATTAAAAATGTTATAGGGTTCAGCATGGAACTCAGTAACAGTATTGTTTTTAATAGTTACATTAAATGTCATCCATCAAATGGTTCAAATGGCTCTGAGCACTATGGGACTTAACTTCTGAGGTCATCAGTCCCCTAGAACTTAGAACTACTTAAACCTAACTAACCTAAGGACATCACACACATCCATGCCTGAGGCAGGATTCGAACCTGCGACCGTAGCGGTCGCGCAGTTTCAGACTGTAGCGCCTACAACCGCTCGGCCACCCCGGCCGGCCTATCATCCAACCTTACTGTTTGAGGGTCTTGGAATTCTTAGAGTCACCTCCCCATACATTACACCTTAACATTTTTATCTGTTTCTGTTCTACTGTGATCCACATAAGCACAATACAAGACACACAAAACAATTCATACACACTATGTCTTCTTGTCTAGGGTTCAGAATGGAGTTCTACAGTCTAGCACAAAGGTTTTCAACAAGCTCCCATCTAACACAAACAAACTGGGAATTTGTAACAGTTCAAAGGAAAATTAAACACATGCCACATGAGTCACTCTTTCTACAAATTATCTGAATATCTACATTCAAGAACAGAAAATGCTGATCACTAATGGCAAGTAGCAGTGTCCATTGCATAACTGCACGACAAGAAAAGTCTGCTATGAACAGGACTCTTTATTTAAAGATGTTGGTAACTATTTTCTTTGAAAGTTACCAATGCAGTCAAGTACGTATTAAGCTACCAATATCAGATAAACAGCAGCTATTTAGTAATAACTAAGGAGGCAGCAGCATTTTTACATAGAAGTGACTTCCTTTTCAATTTACTTGATTAAATTTAGATGTAAGGAAAGGAACACAGCAGTCAGTTGCAATCCCATTACCTTTTATTATTCTTGCAAACCTAGTTTTCAGCTATAAATAGCCATCTTCAGACTCTAGCAGTTCATGTCACAATGTGTTCTACAGGTGTATAGGCAAAAGGACACTGAGATGGTTGCTCTGCCTATACAACTGTAAGAACATATGGTGACAAGATCTGCCGTGAGTCTGCTGAAATATAAAGAAAATGCACTGAAGATGGATATTTACAGCTGAAACCTAGATTTGCAAGAATAATAAAAGCTAATGGGATTGTAACTGACTGCTATGTGCCTCTCATTCCTCATAGTCTATGGTTGCTGTGTGCAATAGTACCTTATTCAACCAAAGTTGGTTAAATTTAGATGGCATAAGCCTAAACAGTATTAAGCAGTATAGTGATTAGAATAAGTTTCTATGATTTTCTTGTCTCTTGTTAATGAACACCTGGACTTATTCCACTTCCTTGAAGGTTCTTCTTGATTGTATTTACGGAACATGATGAATAAACACATGAATTTGCCAGTTACTACGGCTCTACATGTTTCATTTACATATGGTGCATGGGACAGATGTTTACTTAAATGCCTCTGAGCACACTGTATTTAGTCTTACCTTGTCTTCACAATCCCTATGGAAGTGATTTGTAGGGAGTTGCAAAATGTTTCTAGACTCATCATTTAAAGCTGAGTCTAGATAATTTCTAAGTAGGCTTTCACGGGACATTTATATCTTATCTTCAATTGTCTGTCCCATGAGTGAAACAAACCTGTGACCATTTGTGTTGCCCTTCTTTGTATAAATTTAATATCCCTTACCAGTCCTGTTTAGCACGGATCATACATCTTTGAATGCTAAGGTGCTATTTATAAAAGGATATAAGGAAAAAGGAAGATATTTATAAAAAATGCAAGTGTTGTCTATGTTGAAGATATGGCGTGGGCCATAGCCATTCAAAAGCTGTTTTAGTTCATCAGTCCATTTGGTACAAAGGGAATTATCCATGCTGGCACTCTCTCGGCAGATTTTTTAAAATGTGATTTCATGGTGCTTTTTTAAAATTTGAGATCCATTCTTCACTTGTGGCAAATCCTTCAGTCCGAAGAGAATGAGCAAGACGTGGCTTTTGTCTTCAACATGAACCCACCCACAGGAATGTTTTGTCCTCTACACTGATTTATCCTCAAGATGAGGATATTCGTCCTGACGTGAACTTTTCCTTCCTGTGCATGAGGCACTTCCGGTGACACAAACTCAATTTTTTAAAATCATCGACAAAGTTGATGGTAAAATAGTGAACTGTTTCGTAACCTCTTTTTTTTGAAATTCCACTCTCCACAGTATCAACAACAAGCTTTTTTCATTAACTGAAATTTCCTTCTAGCACTAATGGCATCTCAGTTTCAAGAAACACAGATTGACTACACCACAGTATTAAAGCAGACAGCAGACTGAATGGCTATGTGTCACAGAAACATAGGAAAGATAGTCCAAGCCTGTACTGGGAATCACCAAAGAAGAGCAACTTCAAATTACAGACAGTGCGGAGCCATGACTTCAAATCATAAAGCGTTGGCACAATGCCATCTTCACTAGAATTTTAAATTACTGAGGGGACCAAAACACATTGATTTCTTTTTTTTTTTTTTTTTCATTTTATCATATACTTTTCAATGTACTGAGAAAAATTACAAATTATTGGGAGTTTCAAATTATCAAGAATCAACTGTTATTAAAATTGTCTGCAAGGTCATTAATATACTACATGAGCAGGAAGGGTTCAAACACACCTCCCTGGAGCATACTTGAAGTTACTTTTAATATCTGTTATGACTCTCAAACCAAGATAAAATGCAGTGCTCTCCCCACCAAGAAATCCTCAACACAGTCACAAGTCTCACCTAATACCTCATGCGATTGTACTTTGAATAATAAGTGTACGCGATGTACTGGAAGTAGCTGTATCACTAATTACTTAATTTAGTACGTTAATACAAATTTTATAGTAAGTGAATAACAAGTTGACGTGCTGAGTTGCTAATGCATTTTGTGGAGAAACGTATTTTTGTAGCAGAAGGTTCTTATCCCTGCTGTGATCCAGTTACTTTTGCTAGCATTGCTAGCTGCAATCTGGAAGTGGTGAGATAAAGTCTATATGGGGGGGGGAAAAAAAAAAAAACTACATTTTTCACTTACGTCACTTATTCCATACATGGTTGTCCATACCTAACAGCCTATTACAAGCATTAATGATTTTTTCTGACTGAAGAATCCATTAAAAGGTTTTGAAGTTGAGCTTCTCAGTGTATCATTTTTATATCGACCTTAGTACATTTGGGCAAGGTAATCACTGAATACTGTATCACAGAGAAGGTTCTAAATGTCTTGTCTAAAAATGACTGAATAGACAGAGAACCAAAACATGATGGCAATGTCACAGATCTAAAACAACTAACAGACCCAATCTTTTCAAATCAGTTAATGTCAAGCAGAGCACCAGTGATAATAAGGCTGTGACAACATCAGGAACTATACGGAAAACATTTTGTGTAGCAAGAGTGAAAGAATACGAGATTCGGGATACCCGAGTTGTAAACATTTATTTATTTGTCAAATATGCACCTCTGAGGGTGAAGTTGTGGAGCATAAACGGATAAAACTCGTAAGTATTGTAAAAGATACCTTACACAAGTTATGCAGTGAGCAACGGGAAAGACCCAATGTGGTTCAAGCTGTATTTGAAAGTAGCTACAAAAGGAAAGAGTGTTTCATGTCTCGTTTAACTGAAGTAAAAGCTTAGCTGCCAAATAAAAGCTGCACAAAGAGAAAATGAGTATTAGGTGAGAGACTTTCAATGAATTTGAAAGTAAAATTTTGCCAAATGATCTGATAGCTATCCTAAAAATTTATGGGCTAATGTAAAATCAGTAAGCATCAATCCAGTCACCCAGTGGCCATACCTGAACCAAAACAGAAGATGACAAAGAGGGGGTGAAAATACTGAACTTGGTCCTCCAAAAGAGTTTCACAGTGAAAGATTGTAATATTATTTCTCCTTTCAATTGCTGCATGAACATCAAAATAACAGATATTGCGGTAAGTGATAACGGAATGGAAAATCAACTAAACTTCTCCACAGAGGAAAGACAACTGGGCCGGATGAGGTATGCTTCCATCTAGCAGTAGTTAACTGTAGGTCATTAGGTCAATCTTTTGTAGAACTATGGACCATGTTTTATGCTCATGCCTTATGTCAATCTGAAGAACCACAAGATCTAGCTAGATTGCTGTAGTTAAAAAGCATCCAGTTTGATGCTGTGTTCCCTGACTTACAGAAGACATCTGATAACAGCTCTGCATTGTCATTTAATGAAAGATTATGAGATTACTGAATATCATACCAGATTTGTGGCTGAGATAAGAACTTCTTTGGAGGTATATAACAACAAGTTGTCCTTAATGGAACAAAATTGATTGCTCTAAAGAAAATGGTCAACAAACTCTTGTGGCAGATGCTACAAGAGAGGTTTATATTCACAGGACATTTACATTAGTATGACTGCAAAAATGATAAGCATTTCAGTCACCTTGGTTCAGCATGTTTACTGTTGCCTAGTAAGCAACAGAGTCCGTCATTGGCCCTGATAACTTGTTCCATGCATGATGGCACTGACACACATAACGTGCGAATAGCATGCCATGTTATAGCCATCCATACTGCATCCGCCTGGTTCTGAAGTTCATCTGTGATGGTTGGCATTGGGTCGCAGTGCTGCACCCATTGTTTTGCCATATCCCATACATTTTGAAGGCACGTGTTTGTGCAGCAACATGTGGTCGTGCATTGTCTTGCTGAAAAATGGTATCTGGGATTTTGCACAGAAAGGATATGACTACTGGTCACAGGATGTCATTCACATAGGTCACACCGGTAACAGTACACTGGCACACCAACTGTGAATTTTGGTTGTACCCTATAGCGACCCCCCCCCCCCCCCCCCCCCAACAACATAAGGCTTTGAGGTGTTGCTGTATGTGTTGTACGAATACAGTCACTCTGATGCCGCTCCATGTCCACAGCAAACCAAAATGCAGCCAACATTTTACAACAAACAGAACCTGGATTCGTCCAGAAACACTACACTATGTGATCAAAAGTATCCGGATACCACTAAAACATAAGTTTTTCTTATTAGGTGCATTCTACTGCCAGGTACTCCATATCAGTGACCTCAGTAGTCATTATACATCGTGAGAGCAGAATGAGGTGCTCTGTGGGACTCACAGACTTCGAACGTGGTCAGATGATTGGATGTCACTTGTGTCGTACATCTGTACCAAGATTTTCACTCCTAAACATCACTAGGTCCACTGTTTCCGATGTGATAGTGAAGTAGAAACGTGAAGGGACATGTACAGCACAAAAGTGTGCAGGCCGACCACATCTGTTGACTGACAGACAGTTGAAGAGGGTCGTAATGTGTAATAGGCAGACATCTATCCAGACCATCACACAGCAATTACAAACTGTATCAGGATCCACTGCAAGTACTATGACAGTTAGGTGGGAGGTGAGAAAACTTTGATTTCATGGTCGAGCGGCTGCTTTTAAGCCACACATCACGCCGGTGATTGCCAAACAACGCCTCGTTTGGTGCAAGGAGCGTAAACATTGGATGATTGAACAGTGGAAAAATATTGTGTGGAGCAACAAATCACGGTACACAATGTGGCGATCTGATGGCAGGGTGTGGGTATGGCGAATGCCTGGTGAACGTCATCTGCCAGCGCTTGTAGTGCCAACAGTAAAATTCGGAGGCAGTGGTGTGGTTGTGTTTTTCATGGAGGGGGTTTGCACCCCTTGTTGTTTTGTGTGGCGCTATCACAGCACAGGCCTACATTGATGTTTTAAGCACCTTCTTGCTTCCCACTGTTGAAGAGCAATTCAGGGATGGCGACTGCATTTTTCTACATGATGGAGCTCCTGTTCATAATTCACGGCCTGTGATGGAGTGGTTACATGACAATAACATCCCTGTAATGGACTGGCCTGCAAAGAATCCTACAGAACACCTTTGAGATGTTTAGGAAAGCCAACTTCATGCCAGACCTCATCGACTGACATCAATACCTCTCCTCAGTGCGGCACTGAGGCAATACTGACCTTACGACTTATCTTAGAAGAAAGATTAAGGAAAGGCAAACCAACGTTTCTAGCATTTGTAGACTTAGAGAAAGCTTTTGACAATGTTAACTGGAATACTCTCTTTCAAATTCTAAAGGTGGCAGGAGTAAAATACGGGGAGCGAAAGGCTATTTACAATTTGTACAGAAACCAGATGGCAGTTATAAGAGTCGAGGGACATGAAAGGGAAGCAGTGGTTGGGAAGGGACTAAGACAGGGTTGTAGCCTCTCCCCGATGTTGTTCAATCTGTATATTGAGCAAGCAGTAAAGGAAACAAAAGAAAAATTAGGAGTAGGTATTACAATTCATGGAGAAGAAATAAAAACTTTGAGGTTCGCCGATGACATTGTAATTCTGTCAGAGACAGCAAAGGACTTGGAAGAGCAGTTGAATGGAATTGACAGTGTCTTGAAAGGAGGATATAAGATGAACATCAACAAAAGCAAAACAAGGATAATGGAATGTAGTCTAATTAAGTCGGGTGATGCTGAGGGAATTAGATTAGGAAATGAGGCACTTAAAGTAGTAAAGGAGTTTTGCTATTTGGGGAGCAAAATAACTGATGATGGTCGAAGTAGAGAGGATATAAAATGTAGACTGGCAATGGCAAGGAAAGCATTTCTGAAGAAGAGAAATTTGTTAACATCGAGTATAGATTTAAGTATCAGGAAGTCTTTTCTGAAAGTATTTGTATGGAGTGTAGCCATGTATGGAAGTGAAACATGGATGATAAATAGTTTGGACAAGAAGAGAATAGAAGCTTTCGAAATGTGGTGCTACAGAAGAATGCTGAAGATTAGATGGGTAGATCACATAACCAATGAAGAAGTATTGAATAGGATTGGGGAGAAGAGAAGTTTGTGGCACAACTTGACCAGAAGAAGGGATCGGTTGGTAGGACATGTTCTGAGGCATCAAGGGATCACCAATTTAGTATTGGAGGGCAGCGTGGAGGGTAAAAATCGTAGAGGGAGACCAAGAGATGAATACACTAAGCAGATTCAGAAGGATGTAGGTTGCAGTAGGTACTGGGAGATGAAAAAGCTTGCACAGGATAGAGTAGCATGGAGAGCTGCATCAAACCAGTCTCAGGACTGAAGACCACAACAACAACAGTGCGGCACTCCATAAAGAATGGACTGTCGTTCCCCAAGAAAAAATATAGCACCTGACTGAACGCATGCCTGCGAGAGTGGAAGCTGTCGTCAAGGCTAAAGGTGGGCCAAGATGGAGGGCGCCACAATTTTGTAAGTCATTTTCAGCCAGGTATCTGAAGCCATTCCTTTCCTCAGTAACATTGATCCATACATCACTGCTGTCTAGCATGTTTCTGCACATTCGTCAAAGGTAGGCAGAGAAGTGGACAACATGCACATAACCCATGCTGAAATAAATCGTGAGAGACTGTCACCCCTGAGAGTGTATGACGGTGTTGCACTGTTTCACTATTATGCCAGAACCAAGGACGACGCACATCTGTCCTGCAATGCCATTCTCATATGGTGTCAATCTACTCGGGGGTGGCCTGGGTGGTGCGACCTGACCGATCTCGTGTTCTACGCCCTTCCATGAACCATTCTGCACACATCTGTTGCACTTCTGAAACACTTCGTCCTACATGAGCAGCAATTTCCCATATGGGTGCACCACATTCTCTCAAGCCAATAATGCGCCCTATTTCAAACTCACTGATTTCACGGTACAGTTTGCACTTCTGTCTGCGAGGCATCCTGCACATCTGCTTAAGTCACACTGATCCATTTTATAGTGACAATATGAGCCGCAGGCACATTTTACCAGTAGGTGATGTTGCACCACAATATTGATGTTGACCTCCAACCTATGGGCCGACATGGTTCAAATGCTAATCATTTCTGTAGAACGTACAGATGTGCACATCCTGTCAATATGAACATCCTAGCACTAGTTGTTCAAGGTGTTATGTTTTCTCTTAACTTGGGTGTATTTGGGTAAAGTAATAACGTCATTGTTTTATTTATTTTAGTTACTACACAATGCTTGAAGTTAGTTCTACACTGCAGGCATTAAAACTGCAGTACCATGAAGATAGAATGCAACAAATATCAAATTGCCACGAATTGTACTACACACTTGGATATGCAAATGATTAGCAGTTTGGTGCAACTGCTCAAAGTTGGTACAGTTATGCTATCTACATTTTGCATATGAGGAAAGATTGCACAGCAGGGTTCTGGTTTAGAAATTGCATTTGAATGTTGGTTGTTTGAGGGATCATATCATGCCTTATGTAAGGCTTACCAGCATATGTTGAAATTCAACAGTGGCAGGATCGTGGGCTATTGAGACTGCGGTTTATTGTTCCACAATACTACTACTCATGAAAGTCGGGATTCCACAACTGCCATATGAAAATAAAATCAATGGGTTCAGTTGAGCTACACTCAATGCAAAGCAGTATTTTAGTGGGCCAAAGCTACTGTACCACGAGAGTATACTCGTATTTTTCACTCAGCTGTACAGCTTCATACATCCACATCATGTACCTTGCATCAGTAAATAGTCTTTTCGGCAGGAAGAGAAGCATTCTCACAGACAGTGGGACAACAACTGGAATACCACGTACTGTTGTCTATTGTTGTGGTTTCCGTTGACATACAAGATATTTGACTGTTGCCCTGTGCAGCAAGTTCTCTCGACCTCTCAACCATTAAAAACATCCAATTACTGCTTGTCAATGGACTGGCATGCCACCATTGCCTAGCCTCTACAACTGATGGTCTCCAGGATACAGTTGAAACAGTACTTATATCTGACATCCAAGCTCAGCTTGACTTAATGTACAATCATGTTAGATCTGTAGTTGCTACTAGAGGTGGCAGCTCAGTGAACTAAATTTTGTATCCTACTAATTTAATCATGCATTCTTCCTACTATTTCATAGACACAAAGCAAGTAAAAATTCATTATTTGCTACCCTTCATGGTGTTGGAATTTTCCACACGGTAACATATACTAATTATCACGTAATTTTAACTGAATGATCATACCTTTGCTCCAATATTCATAGATGCACACTATTGATATTTCATCATGTTTTTTAGCAAAATTTCTAGTTCATCAATTTCATTAAGAATCAAACAATGAACTAATATACTTTAGAACTTTCCTGACAGGTCTGAGTCACATTCACAGCACCACTGACCTGTAGTTTAAATTTTGCTCGTATTAGAATTTACTTGCGGGTTCCCCATTTATTTCATATACAACTGTATCCAGAGATGGACACCACAAGTCACCGTTATTTGCAACAGGTGTAACAGAATAACTAGTACAAAACATTCAATTTTATTAAAACATGCGCGAATGAAAGTTGTGGAATATGGACTAAACTGGTAATTACCTTCCTAGATAAAAAATAAATAAATAAGAAATAACCATTTCAAAGTGCCAAAATGAAAATACCAGTACTCTTTTCTATAAATCAGAGTCACAAATCACAGCTAAGGTTATTTTTTCATTATTTGAATTCAGAATAATACTTATACCTGCTATATATTTCTAGACAATCCTAAGTCCCTCAGTTGGATAAAAAATGAGTCATAATGAGCCACAGTTCTTAAAATTTCTGTCATAGGTAAAGCTTTACTTATGGGAAGGTATGTGAAAATGAGTCATAATGAGCCACAGTGCTTAAATTTCTATTGTAGGTAAAGTTTTACACATGGGAAGGCGTGGGTTGTTGCAAAAATGTCATTTAATGAAAAAATAATATACACTGCAGAGAATAAAAGCAAAGCAGAGTGGGATATCATAAAAAAAGGACCAAGGATTGACAAAAAAAAGGCAAACAACATATAGATAAGTGAAGCTAGATAAAGTAGTAAATGATTCACACTACCTAGCAAACTATGTAAATGAGTATTTTTCAAGTACTGCAAAGAAGTCACATAAAAAACATATAAAAACAACTGTAACACCTATTTTGGACTGTTTGTGGTGAATCTGGATTCCTTACTATTCTATCTGTCACACAACAGCCAATAGTTAATAGTCTGTGATGAATTCAATGTTGATTTTCTAAAGGATTCTGATAGGAAAAATTATCTGGAAACTTTATATGGATTCTACAAGTTGTTTTCGGAAATTAACTTTCCAATGCAGGTGGATAAAGACAGTATTGCCCTAACTGGTAATGTTTCCTTCGGCAAAGCTAAAAAAAAAACTGTTTACCCAGTAACAAATGCTTTCTCTGTCCATGATGCACAGTTAAGAAAACAACATAGTGCCTGACAGTATGGATACTCCTTGGTGGAAATCAATTACAATAATTAATGACTCCAGGACAACTGTTTTTGAGGATGGTTTAAATCAAACAATGGACAATCAAGGATGGAATAACTACAATATTATGAAAAACATCGATTGCTACTCACCATGGAGCGTAGATGTTGAGTCGCAGGGGGGAAAAAAACCTCTTAACAAGTAAGCTTTCAGCCAAAAGGCCTCCTTCTGTATCACACACACAAATGCAACTCGCACACACATGACCACTGTCTCTGGCTGCTGAGGCTAGTCTGACCTCGGCAGCCAGAGACAGTGATCATGTGTACGCGAGTTGCATTTGTGTGTATGTTGTTTAATTCAGAAGAAGGCCTTTTGGCTGAAAGCTTACTTATTAACAGCTTTTTGTTGTTCCTATCTAAAACTCAGCACTCCACTTTAAGAATAGTTTACAAGAGATAACATCACATCATTATTTGAAATTAGCTTTCCACATAAGCTAATTAGAAAGAACATTAAACAGCCATGTAAAAATAACCTGGATCACTAGAGCAATTAAAGGTTGTGTAAGGAAAAGGGAAGTGTACCTGTTGGCAAAAACAAGTAGAGATCCTGTAGTAGTTGCACACTATAAAAACTATTCAAAACTACTAACAAAAGTTATTAAAAATTGAAGAAGATGCACATAATATCAGAAATCAGTAATTCCAACAACAGCCTTAAAAGCTATATGGAATATAGTTTTACTAGACAGATATCAAGTAGCCACAGACCAGAATAACATCACTACTGAACTGGATGGAAGGGCTATAAATGATTGGTCACAGGCTGCAGGTTATTAATTAATCATTTCTTAAATATAGTAGAAAGTATAGGGGGCAAACAGTTGAAGACAGAAATCACAGCAGTATGTTGAAAGAGCAGCTCTCATAAAATTCTTACATATGAATGTATCACCAACTTCTCTTTCTGAAATTAAGAAAATTATACATTCTCTCAAAAATGAAAGCTCATCTGGATTTGTTGGCATCTCCAACAGAGTAATAAAGATTTTTTTTCAATATCATAAGCCCTGTCTTATCTGAAACATATAAAGCATCACTAAATTAAGGCATTTTTCCTGAGAGACTGTGCCATCGCCAAACCCCTATTTAAGGAAGTGATGGGAGAGATGTCAATAGCTACTGACTGGTTTCACTGCTCACATCACTTTCTAAAATTTTTGAGAAGGTGGTGGATTCTAGAATAGTATCTCATGTAAGCAATAATAATATCCTCAGCAATCACAGTCCGCATTTCAGAAGAGCTGCACTATTGAAAATTACAATTACCTTTTCACTCACCAAACTGTACAAGCATTAGATAATAAAATAGCACCACTTAGTATGTTCTGCAACCTATCTTAGGAAGGTGGACGTGTGACTCACAGTATTCTCCATGATAAATTGAAGTTTTATGGGACTGATGGTTTAGCCATCCTATGGATAAAGTCGTATTTAACCAAAGGAATGCAGGAAGTTGTACTTAGAAATTTTGCCAATTTAGTCTGCGGACATTATTACGACTGAGTAGAAATCGCATATGGGGTTTCCCAATGCTCAATCTTAGGTGCACCATTTTTTCTTTTTGTAGATGACACTAGTATTGCAATCAATCTGAGCATACTTGCAGAAACAGAAGAAATGGTAAACAGCGTCCTTAAAAATACCTCTATGAGTATTACAACAATGATGAATGTAACCCTTGGTGAGGAATTAATAAACAGTATGGAAACTTCAAATGCTTAGGTGCCCATACTGAAGAGAATTTAAAGTGAAAAAGGCACATTTTTGACACTCCTAAAACAATTTAGTTCAGTCACGTTATCACTTAGAAGCATTGAAAATCTTGGAAGGAGACAAATCAGGAAGCTGTCGTATGTTATATATTTGAGTAAAAGGTGTTGGGTGGCAATTACTAACTCACAAATGTATATTTACAAAAACATCTTATAAATATTCAGCAAATAGCCATATTAAAAAATTAATTTGTGATGTTGCAGTGTAAAATGACTTCTTCTGCATCATTATGATTTATCATGCAAAATTATGTATGGTACATAAAACTAAGTAAAGTTCAATAATTATGCACAAAGTACAATGATGATGTACCAATCACAGAGCACAAAGTCAATAAAACTGAACAGAAACTAAAAAAGGAAACATCAGTAGGCTTAGGTGAAGCACCAATGTGTGTACTGAAACAATGCACAGAGTGTATACAAGCTCCCTTCATAAATATAATAAACAAACCCCTCACATCATGGACATTTTCAGAGTATTTGAAACACGCAAGAGTTGTACCTCTGCTAAAGAAAGGTAGTGCTGAAGAGATAAAAAAGTTACTGGCCCGTTTCTCTACTTTCGTCATTCTCAAAAATAATATAATCAGTTATGAAAGACAGAGTAATGAGTTGCTTGAATAAACACAACCTACTAAGTGAATCATAGTTTGGTTTTCAAAGTGGTAGAGGTACGGAATCAGCCAAGTCATAGAAGTACGGACTCAGTCATGATAGAATTAAGAAAAGTGGCACTTGATGTTCTGGACAAAGATGAGTGTGTCACAGGCATATTTTTAGATATTTCTAAGGCTTTTGATATTGCTGACAGTAGGTTTCTACTACATAAGCTTGAAGCATTAGGAATAAGTTAGGTAGCTAATGACTGGTTCCTGTCACGCCTAGCAATAGAGTACAAAGAGTGGACGTAACACATACCTCCAATAATTCTGAAGTTTTATGAAACACTTATCAGTGCCAAAATACATGAATAAGGGAGTCCCTCCGACTAGCATTTTTGGGCCAATACTGTTCCTGATACATGCCAATGACTTTCCCACTAGTGTTGGTCATGGAGAAGAAAAATTCTCTTTGCAGATGATAGCAATATTACAGTCAGAGAGGGAACAAGGTAATGCCTTGCACAGAAATCCAAAGAAACCCTAAAAAACTTTTCAATTCGTCAAAAGTAATAAAATGACATAAAACATAAAGAAAACAAATGCAACAACTTTCAGTATGAAGAGGGAAAATGACATTATTCAATTAAATGTAGATGGTCTATCTATAGACAATGCAACAAATGCAACATTTCTATGAATGAATACTGATTCTCAGTTGAAGTGGTATGAACACACATAGATACCTGCAAACAGAATGTCATCAATGTGTTAGACCCTTGGGGTCCTGTTACCAGTGTGTAATAGCTACTGTCTTTTAGTTACATACTATTCACATGTACACTCAATTCTTATCTACAACATTCTTTTCTGGGGATCAAATACACAAAAATATGAACACAATTTTGAAACTGCAACAAAGGGCCATAAGAACAATAAAACAAAAAATAGTAGTCAAGCACACTGTAAAGATCTGTTCATAACACCTGGGATTTTACCTGCACCGTGTGAATACATTTATCAGTCAGCTTTACACATGAAAAATAACATTGGTAATTAAAGTCATTTCAATAAAACAGTCCTGCTTGCTTGTGAGTTGTATATATTTTTTTGGTGATCAGTTTCGATATTTTTATCATTTTTTCCTTCTGCTGTCACCAAGGAGTAAAAAATGGCCTGATAAAAAACAGAAACCAGTCACCAAACTAAATATACGCAACTCACATGCAGTCTTGATTGTTTCATTGAAATAACTTTAAAATTTTTTTCAATCACTGTTTCCTAAGGACAATGTTTCAAAAAATGCTTACTACATTGGTAATTACTGCACAAACTGTTATGTCCCTGACTATGGAACAAGATATAGACTGAACTTACATTTACCAAGACAGAATAAACATAAAATTCAAAACAGCTTTTTCTACCAAGGAATAAACATATACCATAAATTACCAAAAGAAATTAAGAAACTTCTAAAAGAAACTTATTTTAAAAGTCAGCTAAAAAATACCTATCTGTTAACCCAGATATTCTATACAATGGACTACTTAGACAACACAGAGTAGGGGTTTCATAAAAAATGTATCAAAAACAATAATAGTGATAACAAAACATCTAACATTCTATATAACACTTTCACACTATATTTTTTCCTTCATTCTTCTTTTTCTGCAAAAATATACTCGGAAAGCTATGGAGTGTATAATAAAAACAGCTTATCCTCCTTTTCTGAGAACATAATGTGTGTAGTGATGTGAAACAATTGTTGTGTACTGAGTGACTGGGAATGGGAAAGGAATGAACAGTGTAACACTAGCCTCTTACATTATCAAATAACTTATTTGTAAAGCAGTATTGTG
Organism: Schistocerca serialis cubense; assembly: GCF_023864345.2. Lineage (NCBI taxonomy): Eukaryota > Metazoa > Arthropoda > Insecta > Orthoptera > Acrididae > Schistocerca > Schistocerca serialis. The sequence goes on along the minus strand of NC_064641.1, from coordinate 738,221,820 downwards.
CACTAGGTACAAACTGAATGATGTAGCACTGTTTTAAATAGGCTGGCCTTGCATTTGGGAAGGCGGAGGCTTCAGTCTTCATCCAAACATCCTGATTTAGGTTTTGTGTGGTTTTCCTAAATACACTCCTGGAAATTGAAATAAGAACACCGTGAATTCATTGTCCCAGGAAGGGGAAACTTTATTGACACATTCCTGGGGTCAGATACATCACATGATCACACTGACAGAACCACAGGCACATAGACACAGGCAACAGAGCATGCACAATGTCGGCACTAGTACAGTGTATATCCACCTTTCGCAGCAATGCAGGCTGCTATTCTCCCATGGAGACGATCGTAGAGATGCTGGATGTAGTCCTATGGAACGGCTTGCCATGCCATTTCCACCTGGCGCCTCAGTTGGACCAGCGTTCGCGCTGGACGTGCAGACCGCGTGAGACGTCGCTTCATCCAGTCCCAAACATGCTCAATGGGGGACAGATCCGGAGATCTTGCTGGCCAGGGTAGTTGACTTACACCTTCTAGAGCACGTTGGGTGGCACGGGATACATGAGGACGTGCATTGTCCGGTTGGAACAGCAAGTTCCCTTACCGGTCTAGGAATGGTAGAACGATGGGTTCGATGACGGTTTGGATGTACCGTGCACTATTCAGTGTCCCCTCGACGATCACCAGTGGTGTACAGCCAGTGTAGGAGATCGCTCCCCACACCATGATGCCGGGTGTTGGCCCTGTGTGCCTCGGTCGTATGCAGTCCTGATTGTGGCGCTCACCTGCACGGCGCCAAACACGCATACGACCATCATTGGCACCAAGGCAGAAGCGACTCTCATCGCTGAAGACGACACGTCTCCATTCGTCCCTCCATTCACGCCTGTCGCGACACCACTGGAGGCGGGCTGCACGATGTTGGGGCGTGAGCGGAAGACGGCCTAACGGTGTGCGGGACCGTAGCCCAGCTTCATGGAGACGGTTGCGAACGGTCCTCGCCGATACCCCAGGAGCAACAGTGTCCCTAATTTGCTGGGAAGTGGCGGTGCGGTCCCCTACGGCACTGCGTAGGATCCTACGGTCTTGGCGTGCATCCGTGCGTCGCTGCGGTCCGGTCCCAGGTCGACGGGCACGTGCACCTTCCGCCGACCACTGGCGACAACATCGATGTACTGTGGAGACCTCACGCCCCACGTGTTGAGCAATTCGGCGGTACGTCCACCCGGCCTCCCGCATGCCCACTATACGCCCTCGCTCAAAGTCCGTCAACTGCACATACGGTTCACGTCCACGCTGTCGCGGCATGCTACCAGTGTTAAAGACTGCGATGGAGCTCCGTATGCCACGGCAAACTGGCTGACACTGACGGCGGCGGTGCACAAATGCTGCGCAGCTAGCGCCATTCGACGGCCAACACCGCGGTTCCTGGTGTGTCCACTGTGCCGTGTGTGTGATCATTGCTTGTACAGCCCTCTCGCAGTGTCCGGAGCAAGTATGGTGGGTCTGACACACCGGTGTCAATGTGTTTGTTTTTCCATTTCCAGGAGTGTACTTTCAGGCCACGGCTGACTACCTGTCCCACCCTCATCATTCTTGACCTGTAAGCTCATAAGTGAATTACTGTAATTCTGCTGTCCTTAATACCAAGTTAGGTCCAATGTCCTTATGGATAAATAAAGCTGCTACTGCTACAACTACTTGGCTTATTCATTTTATCCATTCTTCTGCTACCTTTCTTCTCTTCTTGTTTTCCTTTCATTTTCAAGGAAGCATCTCATAGCTCTCAAGAACAAATATTTTTCTTCTGTTGTTAAATGATGTGGTTAACTCTCAACTAAGGTAAAATAATGTGTATTCAATGTCTGTGACTTGATTCATAAACATTCTGTTCTTTACTGTTGCAGGGTATGTGGCAAATACGCAAAGTAAACTTAATGGTAAAACTGCTGAAAAAAAATTGTCTGTTTCACAAACGTAAACTGTAGTTGTTATCAATTTTGTTTATAATATATGAAAAATATAAACTCTGAAATAAAGTAATTCCACACATTATTTATAAAATAGATATTTCAAAACAGAATTTATACACTGACTCTCTTTGGCAATCAGATCATCAGCTTTGGAGCACTAGCTCTAGGTGAGGAAGAAATGGGAAGGAACTGGTCTTTGCTTTGTTAGAAAAACTGCCACGTGTTCTTCTCTAGTATTTTTGAGGATCTACCATGTACTTACACAAGAACAGTCAAGTACTCTATTGGTAACATATCTCATAAGTTACAAAACCGTTTACTATTGTTCACCTAACCAAATAGTAATATCGATCATGTCTGCTTTCACTGTTCTTTGTTTCAGATTTAGAGTTATGGATGGATCTATGATTCAATCACAACAATGAATCATATATTTAAGAAATAGCTTCAAAGAGTACCAAATTGTTTTGCAACATGTTGTTTGTTGTTGTTGTGGTCTTCAGTCCTGAGACTGGTTTGATGCAGCTCTCCATGCTACTCTATCCTGTGCAAGCTTCTTCATCTCCCAGTACTGGTACCTACTGCAGCCTACCTCCTTCTGAATCTGCTTAGTGTACTCATCTCTTGGTCTCCATCTACGAATTTTACCCTCCACGCTGCCCTCCAGTTCTAAATTGGTGATCCCTTGATGCCTCAGAACATGTCCTACCAACCAATCCCTTCTTCTAGTCAAGTTGTGCCACAATCTTCTCTTCTCCCCAATCCTATTCAATACTTCCTCATTAGTTATGTGATCTACCCACCTAATCTTCAGCATTCTTCTGTAGCACCACATTTCGAAAGCTTCTATTCTCTTCTTGTCCAAACTATTTATCGTCCATGTTTCACTTCAATACATGGCTACTCTCCATACAAATGCTTTCAGAAACGACTTCCTGACACTTAAACCTATACTCAATGTTAACAAATTTCTCTTCTTCAGAAATGCTTTCGTTGCCATTGGCAGCCTACATTTTATATCCTCTCTACTTTGACCATCATCAGTTATTTTGCTCCCCAAATAGCAGAACTCCTTTAATACTTTAAGTGTCTCATTTCCTAATCTAATTCCCTCAGCATCACCCGACTTAATTCGACTACATTCCATTATCCTTGTTTTGCTTTTGTTGATGTTCATCTTATATCCTCCTTTCAAGACAATATCCATTCCATTCAACTGCTCTTCCAAGTCATTTGCTGTCTCTGACAGAATTACGATGTCATCGGCGAACCTTAAAGCTTTTATTTCTTCTCCATGGATTTTAATACCTACTCCGAATTTTTCTTTTGTTTCCTTTACTGCTTGCTCAATATACAGATTGAACAACATCGGGGAGAGGCTACAACCCTGTCTCACTCCCTTCCCAACCACTGCTTCCCTTTGATGTCCCTCGATTCTTATAACTGCCATCTGGTTTCTGTACAAATTGTAAATAGCTTTTCACTCCCTGTATTTCACCTTCAGAATTTGAAAGAGAGTATTCCAATCAACATTGTCAAAAGCTTTCTCTACGTCTACAAATGCTACGAATGTAGGTTTGCCTTTCCTTAATCTAGCTTCTAAGATAAGTCGTAGGGTCAGTATTGCCTCACATGTTCCAATATTTCTACAGAATCCACACTGATCTTCCCCGAGGTCAGCTTCTACTAGTTTTTCCATTCGTCTGTAAAGAATTCGTGTTAGTATTTTGCAGCCGTGACTTATTAAACTGATAGTTGGGTAATTTTCACATCTGTCAACACCTGCATTCTTTGGGATTGGAATTATTATATTCTTCTTGAAGTCTGAGGGTATTTCGCCTGTCTCATACATCTTGTTCACCAGATGGTAGAGTTTTGTCAGGACTGGCTCTCCCAAGGCTGTCAGTAGTTGTAATGGAATGTTGTCTACTCCCGGAGCTTTGTTGTGACTCAGGTCTTTCAGTGCTCTGTCAAACTCTTCACGCACTATCATATCTCCCAATTCATCTTCATCTACATCCTCTTCCATTTCCATAATATTGTCCTCAAGAACATCGCCCTTGTATAGACCCTCTATATAATCCTTCCACCTTTCTGCTTTCTGTTCTTTGCTTAAAACTGGGTTTCCATCTGAGCTCTTGATATTCGTACAAGTGGTTCTCTTCTCTCCAAAGGTCTCTTTAATTTTCCTGTAGGCAGTATCTATCTTACCCCTAGTGAGATAAGCCTCTACATCCTTACATTTGTCCTCTAGCCATGCCTGCTTAGCCATTTTGCACTTCCTGTCGATCTCATTTTTGAGACGTTTGTATTCCTTTTTGCCTGCTTCATTTACTGCATTTTTATATTTTCTCCTTTCATCAATTAAATTTCGATATTTCTTCTGTTACCCAAGGATTTCTACTAGCCCTTGTCTTCTTACCTACTTGGTCCTCTGCTGCCTTCACCACTTCATCCCTCAAAGATACCCATTCTTCTTCTACTGTATTTCTTTCCCCCATTCTTGTCAATTGTTCCCTTATGCTCTCCCTGAAACACTGTACAACCTCTGGTTTAGTCAGTTTATCCAGGTCCCATCTCCTTAAATTCCCACCTTTTTGCAGTTTCTTCAGTTTTAATCTACAGTTCATTACTAATAGATTGTGGTCAGAGTCCACATCTGCCCCTGGAAATGTCTTACAATTTAAAACCTGGTTCCTAAATCTCTGTCTTACCATTATATAATCTATCTGAAACCTGTCAGTATCTCCAGGGTTCTTCCATGTATACAATCTTCTTTTATGATTCTTGAACAAAGTGTTAGCTATGATTAGGTTGTGCTCTGTTCAAAATTCTACCAGGCGGCTTCCTCTTTCGTTTCTTACCCCCAATCCATATTCGCCTACTACGTTTCCTTCTCTCCCTTTTCCTACTGACGAATTCCAGTCACCCATGACTATTAAATTTTCATCTTCCTTCCCTATCTGAATAATTTCTTTTATTTCATCATACATTTCTTCAATTTCTTCGTCATCTGCAGAGCTAGTTGGCATATAAACTTGTACTACTGCGGTAGGCGTGGGCTTCGTATCCATCTTGGCCACAATAATGCGTTCACTATGCTGTTTGTAGTAGCTTACCAGCATTCCTGTTTTCCTATTCATTATTAAACCTACTCCTGTGTTACCCCTATTTGATTTTGTGTTTATAACCCTGTAGTCACCTGATCAGAAGTCTTGTTCCTCCTGCCACCGAACTTCACTAATTCCCACTATATCTAAATGTAACCTATCCATTTCCCTTTTTAAATTTTCTAACCTACCTGCCCGATTAAGGGATCTGACATTCCACGTTCCGATCCGTAGAACGCCAGCTTTCTTTCTCCTGATAACTACATCCTCTCGAGTAGTCCCCGCCCGGAGATTCGAATGGGGGACTATTTTACCTCCAGAATGTTTTACCCAAGAGGACACCATCATCATTTAACCATACAGTAAAGCTGCATGCCCTCGGGAAAAAAACAACAACAAAACAACATGTTGTATTGACTGTTATTCTACCAGCAAGCAGAACATACTCCGCTTCCTAAGCTGAAAGTCTTATTTATAAACTAATAGTCAAGATGTCACTGGTCCAGCCCTTATGTTATCTAGTTTACTGTATATTAGTGCAGCACATCTCCAGAGACCCCATGAACCACGTACTCTGCCACTGTGGTGGTTGCTTGTGTGACTCGACGATACAGATGGTTATACCATAGGTTCAACCACAATAGAGGGTAATCTGTTGAGTGGCCAAACAAATGGGTTCTTCCTGAAGAAGGACAGCAGCCTTTTCAGTTGTTGCAGGGCAACGGGCTGGGTGAATGAATGATTAGTTCTAATAACAGCAACCAACATGGTCTTTCTGTGCTGCTACTTCAAATGGCTGAAATCCAAGGGAAACTATAACTTATTTTTCCTGAGATCATGCAGCTCTATTGTATGGTTAAATAATGGTGACATCATCTTGGGTATAACAGTCCCCCATTTGGGCCTCAGGAGGAAAAGCAAAACTCACAGTTTACAGTTTGGTGTGTGGAATGTTACATTCCCTTATTGGACAGGTAGGTTGGAAAATTTAGAATGGGAAATGGGCAGGGTGAAGTCAGATATATGCAGGAGTGGATGTAATAATGAATAAGAAAATAGAATGTGAGTAAGCTGCTATTAACAGCATATTAAAGACATTACAGTAGCCAAGACAGGTGGGAAGCTAACACCCACAATAGCGTACTACAAGTTTATATGCCAGCTAGCTCCACAGATGATGAAGATATTGAAAAAATGTATGCTGACATAAAAGAAATTATTCAGATAGCTAAGAAAGAAGAAAATTTCATTGTGACAGGTGCTAGAATTAGATAGCAGGAAAATGAAGAGAAAGCAAAATATTTGGGAGGATATGAATTGGGGGAAAGGAACAACAGAGGAAGTTACCTGGAAGAATTCTGCAAAGAGCATAATTAATCATTGCTAACGCTTGGTTTAAGAATCAAAAAAGAGGGTATACATGGAAGAGACCTGGAGGCACTGGAAGGTTTCAATTAATTGCTAGACAGATATTTAGGAACCAGATTTTAAATTGTAAGATGTTTCCAGGGGCAGATGTGGACTTGGACCACAATTTATTGGTTATGAACATTTCCAAAAAGGTAGGAAATTAAGAAGATGGGCTCTGGATAAATGAACCAGAGGTTGTTCAGCGTTTTGGAGGGAGCACCAGGCAACAATTGACTGAAAGAGGGAAAGGAATACAGCAGAAGATGAACGGGTAGCTTTGAGAGATGAAATATCAAAGACAGAAGGTGATAAAATAGGTAAAAAGACAAGGTATAGCAGAAATCGTTGGCTATCACAGGAGATAACTGAACTTAACTGACGAAGGCACAAAATATAAACATGCAGCAAACAATGCAGGTGAAAGGGAATACAAAAGTCTAAAAAATGAGATTGACAGGAAGTGAAAAACAGCTAACAAGGAATGGCTAGTGGATAAAAAAGGGAAAGCTGAAAGGTGGAACAATATATAGAGCAGCTATACAAGGTAAATGAACTTGAAGGCAATATTATAGAAAGGGAAGATAACACAGATGAAGATGAGATAGTAGATATGATACTGCAATAATCTGAAAGAGCATTGAAAGGCATAAGTTTAAACAAGGCCCCTGGAATATATGACATTCTGAACTACTGGTATCCTTGGGACAACCAGCCATGACAAAACAATTTCACATGATGTACAAGATGTATGACAAGTTAAATTTCCTCAGACTTCAAAAAGAATGTAATAATTCCAATTCTGAAGAAAGTCAGTCCTGTCAGGTGTGAATATGGTTAAACTATTGGCTTACTAAGTCATGGTTGCAAACAATACTAACACAAATTATTCGCAGGAGAACAGAAAAACTGGAGGAAACCGATCTTGAGGAAGATCACTGGGATTCCACAGAAATGTAAGAACACAAAAAATAAGTTACTGACTCTAAAACCTTTCTTAGAAGATGCAGTAAGGACAGACAAACCAACTTTTGTTGATTTTGTATTTCTGCCAGTACTGATTGGTAAACACTATTTGAAAGTCTGAAGGCAGCAGGGCTAAAATACAGGCAGTGAAAGGTTATATGCAACTTGTACAAAAACCAGACAACAGTTATAAGAATCAAGGTGCATGAAAGGTAAGCAATGGTTGAGAAGGGATTGGGGCAGAATCATAGCCTGTACCTGATTTTATTCAATCAGTACGCTGAGAGCACAGTAAAAGAAACTAAAGAAAAAGTTGGATAAGGAGTTAAAATTCAGGGAGAAGAAATCAAAACTTCGAGGTTTGCTGATGACATAACTCTGGCAGAGACAGTTAAGCACTTGGAAGATCAGTCGAATGGAATGGACAGTGTCTTAAAAGGAGGATACAAGATGGACAAAAGCAAAACAAGGGTAATGGAATGTAGTCAGATTAAATCAGGTGATGCTAAGGAATTAGTTTAGGAAACAGGACACTACATGATGGCCGAAGTAGAGAGGATTTGAAATGTGGACTGGCAATTGCAAGAAAAGTTATCCTGAAGCAGATAAATTTACGAACGTTGAATATACTTTTAAATGTTAGGGTATTTTTATGGAATGTAGCCTTTTATGGAAGTGAAACATTGGACAATAAAACAATTCAGACAAGAAGAGAATAGAAGTTTTTGAACAGGTACAACAGAAAAATGTTGAAGACTGGATGGGCAGATCATGTAACTATAGAGGAGATACTGAATGTGTGCAGAGAGGGGGAAGGGAGTAAGAGTTGTAGAGGGAGATCAAGAGATGAATACAGTAAGCAGGTAAAAAATGATGTAGGCTGGGCTGCAGTAGTTATTTGGAGATGATGAGGCATACACAGGATATAGTACTGTGGAGAGCTACATCAAACCAGTCTTCTGAGAGAGGACAACAACAACTTGCCAAGATAGTATTTGGCCACAGCATTTCAACAGCTTTGTGGTGTTTCACAGTAATCATTTTACACATAAATGGGTAGATCACATAACTAATGAGGAAGTATTGAATAGGATTGGGGAGAAGAGAAGTTTGTGGCACAAATTGACCAGAAGAAGGGATCGGTTGGTAGGACATGTTCTGAGGCATCAAGGGATCACCAATTTAGTATTGGAGGGCAGCGTGGAGGGTAAAAATCGTAGAGGGAGACCAAGAGATGAAGACACTAAGCAGTTTCAGAAGGATGTAGGTTGCAGTAGGTACTGGGAGATGAAGAAGCTTGCACAGGATAGAGTAGCATGGAGGGCTGCATCAAACCAGTCTCAGGACTGAAGACCACAACCACAACCACAACAACAACAACAGTCTCCCCATACTGCTCCGGTGCATATCCTGTGTTTCCAATAACACAGGAGCTTCACGAGAGGCTGCATGTGATCAGCAAGCAGCTTCTCGTATTAACAATCATCAAATAACAGTATGCAAAATAAATTAAACTTCTAACAGCCAACACAATAAATAGTGTAACAATTATCCATGGACCAAGAGTCATACACTCCAAACAGATCAAACTATTAGCTTCATATCATAAGAACTCTGAAAGGTATCCAGTTCTCTATAATTAAATGAGTAACTTCAACAGCCACTGTTAGATGCTGCCTCTTTACTGTGGAGTCAACAGAACACAATGGCAGGTCTTGTTCTCTCACAACTAGCCAGATATCATAAAACGTCTCACTAATACACAGAATATTTAAATGACGATTCAACGATTTAGTTTCATCTAATACACCAACACAGCTCGTAGGATTTCTCAAATAATTTTTCAAAGTTGTCACTGTGATTGACCACTATGCTACTCACAGAGGAAATTAATGAATGATTAACAACTGGGTCAAAACAATATGACAGATACATCTACTGACTAAGACATATTTCAGTTTAGAGCATTTGTTTTTATACTAGTATTTAGCATCAAGGCTCTCGTTTTGGTCACTACCCCAGTTTTGGCCACTCTGATGTAATCAGTTAAATTTTAGGCTTCTTTTGAATACCGGCCAATGTTGCAAAGGCGTTTTACAAACAGCATGATATGTGTCATTCAATTAGATACAGAAGCATCCCTTTGTTTGGAGACTCAATTTTGAGAAAAGCTCTAAGCTAATTACGTATGAAACGAACAACAGTATACACTACGCACAATTGCAGCAATAAAACACACAAGTTAATACGCAATGAGCAAAATGTTATTGTTATTAATTACTTTTAATATACGAAACGCCTTCAAACATTCATCATTGCACAACATAATATCGCGTTAAGTCGTTCTACTGCAGACTGTTACACCACCGAACTGAAACACCAAAAACTACTTCTCATTCAATTTATTATTATTAATTTTCTGCAAAATCCAACTTCACGTTCCTCTCAACTGCTTCAAAAAATTGAACCAAACAATTTGTACGCGACAATCTAAACTATCGATTCCTTACCATCGTACTGCCAGTAGTTATCGCGTTATCGTCTATCGAGATACTCTACGGGTATCGATAATTTCAAACATGAGCCCGCGCAGTCCTTATTCGTTTCAGACGCAACGCAAAAATTGCGCGCGTAGAGCCAATGAAGCGTAACGATTTTTTGTGCTTGAATGTTCATTGACACTAAATTGTTTAAACATTTTCCGATGAGAAGAACTTCTGAAACCCCAAGCTAACAGTCTAAGTATGATGACGATTTGTGTATAGGGCTCGGTTACTGAAACAAATAGAATGTGCAAACTGTTATCAGAAATCTGGACCAAAAGCTGAACCAAATGGAAATTAGGGAAGATTCTTATACGCTGCCAAACCCTCAAATTAATTTGAAAATCACTTTAGTAAATTTACACTGCATAAGAGCATCTGCCCACAATGCTTTTCCACTAACAACATACTTTAGTCTTTATTTTTCACCATTATTATCGTGTTCTCCTCTCCTCTATTTCTTCTTCTAATTACTATTAAACTACTTATTCTTCTTTTCATCTTTTTTCTTCCCTTAATCTTTGTTTACATTTGAGATGGATATTCATACACGAAATACACATGCGTTATCGATTCGTATTTACAATTCATCTGATTTTGTTTGTAAATAAATACTTCGCTATCGAGCGTCGAAACCCCGTAATCAATTTTCACGCAGAATACATCCATACATTGCGCCAAGAAGTCTTCAGAAACAAGTTTCCATTCATAACACAACGCATGGTAGTTACGCACCTCCAGTGTGAATGTAAGGCAACACGTGCATACCGATAAAAACAACATACAAATTTCAATTGCGCCGTAATGATAGGCAGAGCAGTTAACAGTTCGTGAGTTATTTCTTGTCTCGTCGCGCTCAGTTCATGAATGGCGACGACGCTAAATACAAACTGTAACAGTGTTGACACTTCCACAGCGTGATGTATTTCGATTTCTTTGATCATGCAGTTTAAAAGTCTTGTATATAGTTTAGGTCACAGCTATAAACAACTACTAATATAATGAAATAGTAAAAACCAGATGAATCTGACGTCACAGTCACCTGTGAAACGGGGTAATTTTGATAGTAGTGAGGATGGGAGTATGCTATAATCGTAGTACAGCGTAGCGTAAACACGAACTGTCACGGCCATTCTGTTGTTGGGAGTATGTGTTGGCCTTTTACTTTTTATGAGACGTTTGTATTTTAAGAGTTATAGACGTTTCCGTGTAGTACGAGCCATCCTAGTGAATGACCATAAATCTACGACAGGCGGGCGGCCGCCATCTTCCAGATGAGTTTTTCTTGGTTCTGGCGAAAACCAAGTATTTTATTTCAATTAATATGTGCAACAGGGCGTTTAAATTGATTAATAGTTGATCTGAGTTGGAAGAATACTGTCCAAGGAACACTTAAGACTCAGTCTCAAGGTATGTATTTTGCAATTTAAGGGATAATTTTGTGAAACAATTTAGCACGTACATGACTTGTGTTGCCGAATTGACAGTAAACGTAGCGTTCGTTCACTATTTAATTTTTACATTAGTAGTGTAATGTTCAGAAAAATTGTCCTAAAGTGCTAGGTTAACAAACTCAGTCAATTAAATCGCCTAAAACCGATGGGGCAAACTAAATTTTGCAATAAAGTGGTACAATTCGCTATTCAAATGTGTGTTTTGAGGGTTAATGATCACTTTAAACATTTATCAAGTGACAACACACATTAAAACTACGAAATATTACGTAGAGTCTATTCCCATTTTCTTTAAACGTTGTAATGACGCCGTTGGACTTGTATGTCCACTTTTTAAAGAGAATAAAGCGTAGCAATTTGGTTACTGTATTTTGTTTGAGAAGAGAGTAACCTACATTAGTTATTTTCGTGTAAGTACTTATTCTCACGTTCAGAAGACATTATTATATTCAATCTTAACCTGAAGAGAGAACACTGTTCGTCACATTTTGAGTAATTCAGATGAAAACTCGTAATACAAAAACTTATAAAATAGTCTGTTTATTGCCACTGATAGTAATAACATTGAAATATTTTGAAGTTTATAGCTGTATCCTGTTAATCACATGCCGAGCTGTACACGACTAACTTTTCAACTATGTCTGCTGTGTATAGGGGCCTAATGCATAGGAAGTTCCATAATGTTTTATGTGTTACTTAACGTTGAATAATCAGATTTGTTTTTCGAAATTAATTGTATTTCTGTTGAAACAATTTGTAATTTATATTCCAATGAAATGTTGAATATAGTTTTATTTGCTGTGTAAGTTAGTTTTGCATAATTGTGATGGTTATGACAACGTTTCATTCATGTAGCATGTCTTGTATGACATGCAGGAAATGGTCAACTGATAAAATAAGTAATGTTTGAGCTGTTGGATATCTGTGAACAAAATTCACAAATAATTTTTCAGTCATTCTTTCGTTATAAAAGGAATTCCTCTTAGGTAAGGAATGGTATAAGAAAAGAAAATCCTGTGCTAGCCAGTGATCAGTTCTCACTGAATGGAAATGATTGAAGCTTCTTGTAGTTTAACTAAATTCTATAAACTTTAGTGTCCAACCACATACAGAATACTTTATTTATTCAATAACACCTATAGATGTTCTGCCCACAATGTCTATTCTGTCTCACACAGTATTGATTAGGTCAGCATATCTGTAATCTGTTTGATAGTACTCAGAGTGGACCACAATTACATGATAATTTTTGTCAGATTTCAGAGATCATAGAATGCAGTATTTGGGATGACTGATAATCGTTGGAATTCTGGTGGTGGTGAGTATTATCATGTTTACAAACCAAGAAAATGTTTGTGTATAATTTGTAAGATTGTGAATGAAGAATGTAAAATTAAGAGCAGTAGCAATTTCTTCATGGGATTCAGAGCTGCTGCATTATATAACAACACAGTTTACATTGTTCTCACAATTCAAAAATTGTTTTTAAACAAAAAGGGATTGGTTGTAACAAGCACAGGATGACAGGTGTTAAGTGCGTGAAGCTTTCTTAAATAAGAATTTCTGTTATTCAGTTAAATTCATAGACATACTTAGGTAGAGAAGAAACTGTAAATAAAGGGTGTTGAACAAACAGGTTAAACCCAACAAGAACCCCTTACAAAAACAAATTTTGTTTTGTATCATAACTTCAACAATAAAATTACATGTGGCTTGTTAATTTGTCGTTTGAGAGATAATAGTTTGTGTTTGCCTACATCTACATTTATTAGGGCTTCTTAGGGATTCATTCGAGTATAGAGCATAAAAAGAATAATTGCTTAAATGCCTCTGTGCACACCATAGTTGGTCTAATCTTGTTGTCACAATCTCTATGGGACTGATGAACAGGAAGTTGTAGTATAGGCCTAGATTCATCACTTGAAGTTCGTGAAACTTAACTGTATAGTTTGCATCTATCTTCAAGTGTTTACCTCTTCAGTAATTTTAGCATGTCTGTGATGCTATTGCATGTGATCTGCAAACCTGTGACTATTCATGTTGCCTTTCTTTTTATACTTTCAATAACTCTGTCAGTTGTGCTTGGTACAGGTCCCACACACTTGAACAATATTCTAGGATGGTATGCACAAACGTTTTGTAAGCATTTTGCCTTGTATACTGATTGCATTTCCATATTAGTCTACCAGTGAACTGAAGTCTATCAATTGATGTACCTGCGACTGAATGTATGTGATTGTTCCACTTCATATTCCTGCAAACTGCTACACCCTGACATTTTTTTAATGAGTTGAATGAGTCCTGCTGTGTCTTGCTGATGATATAATCATAGGATAGGGTGTAAATATTTTCTCTTTTTGTGAAATGCACAGTTCGACATTGCTGAAAATTTGAAGTAAGTTGCCGATCTGTTCACCACTTTGAAACCTTATCAAGATTTGAAAGAATAGTTACTCGGCTCTTTTATCAGGTGGTACTTCATTACAGATAACTGCATAATCTACAGAAATGTGAGATTATTGTTGATATTGTCATGAATATACTATATGAACAGCAAGAGCCTCAACACACTTCACTGGGACGCACTTGAAGTTACTTCTATGCCTCTCGATTCCTATCTTCACAATGTAATATTACATCAAATTATTTTGGGTTCATTGCAGCGTGTGGTGTGGTTGTGTATTTGTTAAATTTCAGTTGAAATAAAATCTTTTTATTTTTGTTTCTATCTTAAAAGGAGTATATGTTCTGTTAAGATACATCATACATTACCAGACTGAAAATTTCTGTTTATTATAGTATTAGATCTTGTATCCAGTGAAACTTGGCTCTTACCCATTTTTTAACAGTTTATTTTCCAACTTGGGTTTGCTGTCTGAGTTATCGGCCATTTTAGCGAATGACGCACGGGCTTTTTACTGTGTTTTATTTTTTATCCGCCAAAGCAATATGGCGAAGGTCATTTCATTTTTAGCTTAGGACCTCTGTTTCTGTAAGGTGTTTTTTTAGCCCTTTCTCCATGTCCCTGTTTCTAGCTGTCTTCTCTTACGTCAATTGGGACTAACGTATAGTCATTTTTTAACTCCTCTCTGTCTTCGTGTTGTATAATTTTGACATGGGCATTTATGATCCCAGTTGGTTTTTGTACCCTGAAGCAAAACAAAACCAAACCAATCTTACCTCATCTAATATTAAGATGAGTTGTCTGATGATACAGAAACTTATATAATGTTCTGTGATCATAATATTTTGGTCCTCTTCAGTTTCTTCTAACTTAACATTTATCTCTTAATTCTTATACAGCTGCATTGCATCTTATTTATTGTTGTTTTAGTTATTGATGAAATGTTAATATCTCACCCCTCTTTTTATGCTAACTGGGCTTAGCGTCTTGACTTTTTTGTCTTTGGCAGTATGAAGAAAGATTTACGTGACAATCTACTTTGCTACATATAAACAAAAAAAGAAATACATTACACCTGGCAGAAAGATGCTTCCTTCCAACTATATGTGGAAACTTACTCATGCTGTGACACGTGCTGTTGATATGTTGTTTTGAGATTACTTCAAGGAAAGAGGTGGAGACCAGTTCATTTATTTACATTTTAGTGTCATTAAATGTCCACTATTGCAAGCATTTGCAGGCTTATATTGTGAGTGACACATTTTTATGAAATATACCAGGAATATTGCATTATAAATGTCATAAAGCACTGTGTTATTTAATTTGCAAGATTTAACCTGTTACTGTTTGTGTGCCGTGATGTAAATCACATTTATTTTGTAGGGTAAGTCTGTCCAGTTTCTACAATTTCAACTTACGTCCGTATTGTAACCTTCTCACACTGGTTAATTCTTGAAATAAAGGTGGCAGTACTGCTGTATGTCATCTTGGATTTGTGCTCTGTTTAGTGGACAAATTCCCTTTTAATACTGTCTGAATCGGCAATGGGATGTAGCAGGGCTGTTGCATTTCCTCAAGAAATGAACCATTATGGGGCAACTGCAAATATGGACTTACAGCCACTTGCCTCTAAGGTTTGGAAATGTTGCAGGATTCATCAGTGTTCAGCCTATTAGTGATGTATCTGATTTCCTTTCCTTATTGCTCATGAACATCTTGTAGGTGCTTTATCTAAACAATAGTTTGTCTGTTATACTCTCAAAAAGCTGTCAAGGATTATGAATGTTGTCATCTGCTGTCCATATCTCATGAGCTTGACATCTTATTAAATCTTTGCTAGCTTCCAAATTTCTCCGTCAGTATAAGGTTGGTATGAACACTGCAGGGATTTTCTAGGTATGCATTATTGGAAGTAGTGTGCCCTTGCCATTCAGCTACCTTTCGAACTAGTTCGGGAGGCCCTAAAGCGTAACAGGACTCAAACCATGGTGCAACTTAGAATTTTTCACATATACGGATAATTGCCAGAGGTGAAATAAGTGATTAGTAATAGTGAAAAATAATATCAAGAAATCTGTTGGGAATTCAGTCAGTGAGATTTGGATTTGTAGTTTGACACCAATTCTTGTGTATCAAAAGTATTTTAAATTCACGTAGTGCACAAGAGCACAACATTAATATATTTCAATTTGGTTTTATTATTTTAGTAAGTGTATCTTTAACTGCAGACTGCTCTTTTTTAATCTTGTTTTTATAATTTGTGTACAATGTTACTATTGAGATCTGTAAATACCTTTTGCAGCCAGTAAATGAAAGGCAACATTCCAGAAACTTCCCAAAAAAAGAAATAAAATTTGCCTCTTTTGATGCAGAGCAAAGAGCTCACCCCCCCCCCCCCCCCCCCCCCCCCCCCCCCCCCCTTGCTGGTGTGGTGATTAACGCTTCATTTTAATACAATCCAGTGTAATATTCATTTTTTCATTTGCTTTATTTAAATATTCAGGAAATGTGTCCCATCATGTTTCCACATAATTGTCTTGTGTAAAAATTACAGTACTTTTACATCTGATACACGTAAAGTTTAAACTCTTTCAGCTGAAAAGAATTTTTTACTCTGCGACTGCACGTGCACTTATGTGAAACTTACTGGCAGATTAAAACTGTTTGCCAGACCAGGACTCTTCCTCTCATGGGCAAGTGCTCTAGGGATTGAACTACCCACGCACAGTGCACAATCTGCCCTCACAACTTTGCTTCCACCACTCCCTTATTTTCTACCTTTTAAACTTCACATGAGTTCTCCTGCATAACTTGCAGGACTAGCACTCCTGCAATAAAGGATCTTGCAGAGCGTTGGCTTAGCCACAGTCTGGAGAACGTTTCCAGAATGAATTTTTCATTCCACAGTAGAGCGTGTGCTGGTATGAAACATCCTATCACATTAACACCTGTTATAAATGCAGTTCTAATCTGTTAGGAAGTTTTGTTTCATCCAACTTTAATTCGTGATCTTCCAGTTCCATTTTTTGGACTTTCTCTGTCTTCTTGTGGTTAGTGTTCTTTATATGTATGAAGTTGAAGAGAAGTGCAGGCCTAAAAATATTTGAATCCAGTTGTCCATTTCTGTAACTATTAAAAAAGGGAAGGACTCATTATAAACCTTCATCGCCATTAGATAGTTTTTCATTGATGTTAAACTGTTGGTAATACAAAGTTATGTCTTTAGGAGGTTGTGCCCCACAGCTTGTAAGCTGACCACCGCAAGCTACTGAGAAAATTTTTTGTTTTAATGAGTTTTCCTTGATAGACCATCATCAGGATCTTAAAAGCATTCACGGCATCATCATTAGGTGAATACTAAATCATTGACACCAGATAAAGAAATCATGAATTTGTCACTGTTGTTACATCATACTCTAAAATACGTTGTCAGTATATAAACTGTGCACCGCCTGCACTGTTTATCTATCGATGCTGTAATTTATATTACAATGTGACAACAGTGACAAATTCATGGTTTTATTATCCGACATCAGTGATTTTTATTCAGCAAATATGATGCTGTAAATGTTTTGAAGAGCCTGATGATGACTGAAACTGGTTGGTAAATAAATAATTTTATCAGCAGCTCAAGGTGGTAATCATGAAATTTTTCAAATAAAGTTATGTGCTGGCATAATATTCATATTTATCTAGTTGAACAGAACACATTCAACATGAATAATTTAAAAAGCAGAAGAAAGAAAACTATTCCACATATAAAATTGACAGTAAATATACAGTTTATGCATTGCAACAATAGCAAAATTTTATTGACCTGTATGTGATCTGTGAGGTAGACTGAAAAATTTTCTCCTAGTCCACATATCTCATACTATGGATCAATGCATAATACAAACAATAGGATGAAAACTGCAAAGATGTACCTTGGTTTAATAGGATGTTTAAAGATATTAAGGAAACATAGTTGCACTTTGGATGCAAGAGAATTAAGGAGGACTTGCACAACAAAAATAAATAGCAACATGCATATCTGTAATGCCAATGCTTTCATAAGTTAGTGAAATATCAGAAAGTCCAGGAAATTGTAGCCTTATGCAAACCTAGCAAATCAAAATCATACCGGCAGTCACTAATTGCTCAGTATTACATTGAAACAGAAGACAGTCAGTCTTAAATTCTACAGTGAAAATTTCATTTAGGCAGTAAGGCAAAGATACACCTGTTTGACTGCTACAAAACCCTTAAATTTGTAATATATAATAGTCTGATCAAAAAGTTTCTGTACGATGGCCATACAATCCACAATTGGTATGCCAATTAGGCAAAATTTGTCATGAGTGTTGAAGCAATCATCCCGCCAATGCACCAGGTTGAAAATACCCATTTGTTAAAACACTGTGTCCTGCTGTGTGAAGAAGTCTATAACTGCCTGCTGCACATCCTCGTCAGACAGGAATTGTCGAACCTTCTTTGATGTAATTCTGTTGGAGTGTTTCTTGTTTCACATTTATCTTGAACCTTCATCCAGCAATTATTCGCAAAAGGCTAAAGATCATGTCCAATAAAAAAATATTACAGGTACACAGTATTGTAAACCAATATCTTTAATGCATATCCGTTTCAAAAGCTTTGAAAAATATCCTAAGCTGAAATGTAACAAACTTCTTGACAATGAAAAGCTGTCCGTAAGATGTGGAATTAGTAAGCAAGTCATTGTGCGTGCAAAGACCGTGAAAAAAGATGTATTTCGTAGTCACATTAAACATAACATTGAATTTTGAGCAGATGACAAACACTCTGGTAAGTTACCCAACAAGCAATTTGCTTAAAGAATTCTTGTTGGAAAGACCTAGGTTCATTATTCAGCATTAAAAGCTTTTGTTAGAAACAAAAGGTATATTGGAGTGTGCTCCAAGAAATTGTGATAGAACTGCTCACATTCACTACATGTATTAATGTGAAATTACTAGACAGATTCAGTTGTAAAGAAAACAGGCAGATGAAATTAATGTAATGGAGGACTTGTGGCAGGAGTATCACAACTACATATGAGACGACTGTACAGTGTGTATGAGATGATTGTACAGTGTGGTACTGTTGGAATATTTGGGATCCCTCTCGGTTCTGAGAGAGTGCTCAGTCTCTTATGATCTCATTTTTGGTGTAACATTTGACTTTGCCTTCTGAGATTCTGAGTTAGTGTGGAGGATAAAGTGCTCCTGACCAATAAAGATGTTGCAATGTGAAATGTTGAATTTCTATTTGGACCTAGGTTCACTCAAATGTTTTGCTGTTTGCCTACTTTGTTTAAGATTTGGATGTTTGTAAAGACCTTTTATGTTCAGTACACTTACGGCAGATGCAGGTGCCAAAACAAGTTTTGTAACTATCGAATTTTCCAGAATGTTGGCTGCTAAATTTGCACTATCAATGCTGAGTCAAACACTGGTGTCCTTTAACCCACATCTTTAGCGAACTTCAGATGTGTCTCATCATTCCTCAGTACTTCAGTATCCCAATTCTTTCCATACTGATTATTCTGTATTATTTTCATAAACTTCAGTCTAGTCTCCATCAGAACGTCAAATCAGATCTCTTTCGGCCATCTAATTTCCAAGCTGTTATTTTATTGGGGTACCAATATGGCGTAATACGGGGTGTTCAAAAAGTCTCTCCGCAGTGCGGTGTGATTGTTAGCCACGCGTGCCATACAATTGGTCTGAATATTCAATAAATTAATAACTTGTATTTCACTGAGTTTCATTTCGGTGTATTCACTGCGGCATACGGCATGTGTGCCTAACAATCATATGGCTCTGCAGAGAGACTTTTTGAACACCCCGTATATTGCCGAAACTGGTAGGCCTGTAAAATAACGGCTTAGAAACTAGATAGCTGAATGGTGTTGGATGTGACACTCCATATGAACAGCTGAGGTCCTGCAACCATCTCTGAAAAGTTGGACATGCAGAGGCTACTCTTCATTACTAAATTGCGATCTGAGTCTATATCTGCTCCTGGGTATGCCTTACAATCCAGAATCTGATTTCTGTCTGACTACTATGTGATTCAGTGGAATCTTCACATCTCTGGGCCTTTTTCTTGTTTACCAGCACCTCTTGTGATTCTTGAACGAAGTATTTGCCATTACTAGCTGAAATTTATTGCAGAACTCGCTTGATCTTTCTCCTGTCTGTCGTACTACCAAGCCTGTACTCTCCCTCAATCCTTTTTTCTAATCTTCTTCTTCCTCTACAACCACATTCCCATACCCCCTAACTATTATTAGATTTTCCTCTCCCTTAATGTACTGAATTACCCATTCACTATCCTCGTATACTTTCTCTCTCTCATCATCATCTCCATCATCATCTGCTGCAATATCAGTATGTGTACCTGAACTGATGTTCTCGGAGTTGGTTTCTGTCAATTCTGATGAGAACAAACCTATCACAGGCCTGTCCACATGAACACTCTTTATACCTTACCTTCCTATTCATAACAAATACTACTGTTACACCATATTTTGCTGTTGTTGACTTTACTCTATATTCGTCAAACCAGAAATCTTTCGTCTTCTTTCCAATCTACTTTGTTGACTCCCACTATACCTAGATTCAGCTTTTGCATTTCCCTTTTCAGATTTTCTAGCTTCCCTACCATGTACAAACTTTGACATTCCTTGCCTGTTTTGTAAAATGTTACCCTTTTGTTTATTATTGCATTTTTTTCTCATGACCACCTCCCCATTGGCAGGTCCTTCCCAGAGATCCAAAAGGAAAACAAATCCAGTATCTTTTTACCAAAGGAAGGATCATCATGACATCTTTCCAATTATGGGCCACATGTTCTGTGGACACACCTTGTGTTTTTAATTCAGTGATTTCAATTTTCTTCTGCATCTGTCAAGCTGAGGCTGTCTTCTTGTGCTGGAAGCACTGACTGCCATTGCTGATGTTTTTTGTTCAGAATTTAGACCGTGGCTAGGTCAAACATGCGACAGAGGACTTTTGATTACCAGTCAGAGACGCTACCACTAGACCATGGATCACATGCTAATCGAGGTGATTGACTGAATCTCCGATGCAAACTGCAGGCAGCTATTTCACTCAGACACAGAATGCTGGACAAGAGATATTAAATTATGTAAGAAAGTGCACTTACTATATTTTTGTTAGTACTGGTTACGAATTTTGCGACTGTTGTTGCCAGTCAGTTATGCAGTCCAACAAATTGTTAGCGTAACTGAAAATGTGATCACACTGTTAAATTTCATAACCTGTGAATTTTTATCCATGTTTTAATGCATTTTCCCTAAATACCTAGTAAGACAAATCATTAAGAACACATAATTTCAGATGTTTTCTAAACATCTAATAATTTTAAAAATTTCCATTAAATCTTTTTGGTCCTAATGCAAATAATCAGTTTCATAATTAAAAACCATCTTTAGAAACTTAATTTCTTTCA
The DNA here is from genome assembly GCF_023864345.2 of Schistocerca serialis cubense. Taxonomy (NCBI): domain Eukaryota; kingdom Metazoa; phylum Arthropoda; class Insecta; order Orthoptera; family Acrididae; genus Schistocerca; species Schistocerca serialis. Next base: position 738,200,497 of record NC_064641.1, on the reverse strand, counting down.
TAATTCATAACACACCACAAAAAATAATACCTTCACATTTATGAAAGTTCTGTGAAACAATATTTAATTCCATGAAGAACCTTCTGTGTATACGTTCAGTGCCTTGTTCGACAGTATCTTCACCTGTACAGTTCAGACTGTCTTGTGCCACAGTGTTGGCCAAATGAAATGTTCTGTTGCCATGGACTGAGTAATTTGATTATAAACTCATCCTCTCACATCACTTTCACTTTATCATCATTTTTGCGAGGATTGATTTTTAATCCTAGGTACATATTCAAAGACTTTGTTGCTCTCCATAGTCACCAGATATTGACCGTACTGAAGATCTGAGGAACCCCTCATCTATCCTTTTAAGTAATTAGCATTCAGAGGTCTCTTTCTGATCAGGATCCCTTTTTTGGTGTGTCGTGTTACATACTTTCCTACATATTGTCCATCCTTGCTATTCATTATATGTAAATTCTGATAAGCTCCCACAAGAGCTCCTACCAAAACAACTGTCTTATGAGGTAGCAGTTTCACATTACATGTTTTCCCAGGAGTTGTAAGTCCACGTTGAACTGGGTGACTGTCAGAGCTCGTTGACTTATTTTAAATAGGCTAACTATCCTATACTGTTGGTATTGTCATTTCTCCAAAGTGGTAGAGGAATACCTATAAAATTGTGCATATACAGGGTGATTCAGACAGAAAGAACAGGTTTCAGTTGTTTATTACAGATAAATTATAAAAGACAAACACAATGCACATGCTGGTCCCGGCGGAGGTTCGAGTCCTCCCTCAGGCATGGGTGTGTGTGTTTGTCATTAGGATAATTTAGGTGAAGTAGTGTGTAAGCTTAGGGACTGATGACCTTAGCAGTTAAGTCCCATTAGATTTCACACACACATGAACATTTTTGAACAATGCACATGTCATTGGGCAGATAAAGATGCAGACCCTATAAAATGCACTCAACATGAGCACCATGCGTTGCTTGAGAAACATCAAAATGGTAGTCCATTTCCACACATGAATCAACAAGTCCGAATTTGTTTATTGAATCGACAGCTTCAACTATTCGAGTTTTCAGATCTTGAAGAATAGCTGCCATAGGTGGGGCAAAGGCCATGTCTTTTATGTACGCCCACGGAAAAAAATTGCAAGGTATGAGGTTTGATGACCTGAGAGGCCAAAAACAATGAAAAGATCTTGTTGTCCACTTATTCCAATCCAACATTATGGGCTGGTGGTGTTAAGATAATGTCACAGCTCAAGATGAAACTTATGCAGGGTGCCATCATGCATAAGATTGAAGTCATTGGAAACTTCGTGAAGTTGAGGAAACAACTACTTTTGCAGTATATCCAGGTATGACAGACCTGTCACAGTTTCCACCACAAAAAACAAAGTTCCATAAACATTGTGGACAGAAACAGCACAAAACGCATTCAGTTTTCGTGACACTCTTTCATGTACAATAATGAAGCCAGGATTTTGTGACACCCCCCCCTCCCCCCAATTCTTACATTACAGCGATTTACTTTACTCAATAGATGAAATGTTGATTTGTCTGAAAAAATGAGTCATTTGCAAAAATTGCCCTTGCCATATCCTGGAGAATTGAAATGCAAAATTTGTACCTTCTGTTATGGTTGCTGGGATGCAGTTGCTGCAGTAACTGCAACTCATAAGGCTTTATATGCAGGCTTCATTTCAGAGCACTCCACACTATTGTTTGAGGAAGTTGAAGTTCCAGGCCTGCCCACCTTGTGGAATTGGAGAGCTCCATGTGAATGCGTCTTGGATACGCTCGACATTTTCATCAGATATGTATGGCCAAACAGTGCTCTTTTCTTTGCATATGCAACCAACTTCCAAAAATTTTGTGTTCCAGTCATAAATCAACTTGGGTGGAGGTGGCTTCTTGCTGAATCAACAGTGGAGTGCATGTTGCACTTAAACAAGAAATTGACTTCGTGCAAATTCCAACACACACAGCGATTTATCTTGTGGTGTATCCGCCATGTTGCTGCAAACAAACAGTGCTGCTGTACCATAACGCTGAACCTTCCCCTGTCCATTGAAATGCATAATATGTTTATCTCCATGCTCCATGTCTGATCTGTACTGAACTTTTCCTGATGTCTGCTTACTACCCAACATCACATGGTCTGTCTGCTGGTTCTAATCAGTTTAATAGAGCTTTGAAAAGAATTTGTAAGTGCCTAGAAAAAGAGTAAAGTTCAACTTCCTATTGATGTCATTAGATTCAGAGTGCGGTCTCTGATTGGACAAGGATTACAAAGGAAATTTTGTTATGTCTGTATTTAAGGAACCGTCCCGCATGTGCCTCGAGTGTTTCAGGGAAACTATAGGAAATGTGACTCAGAGAAGCTGGACACATACATGAACCACAGCCCTCTTGATTGTAAGTCCATTGCCATATTACTGTGTCAGCTTGATCACTATAAGTCTCCATAGGTATGGAGCTCTGCTGTATTCCCTTTATTATAGTCAATGTATCAATACAGGAGAGGATCTGTTATATTTCCTGTATTGTTAGATGAATCTGGTTTTGGCATGGTTTTATAGAAAGGCCATCTTTTGTGAGCTCTCCAAAGCACTCGGAATTGTGATGCTCTTTTTAGTACTCAAGTTGGTGTCACACTTTTGTTGAATCTGTTGCACGATTGGGATTCATGGTATCCAGTTTTATGACGCTATCCGATAAGCTCGTCGATTTGAAAAAGTGTATGGGGCCCGAAGGCGGCAGAATGAATTGCTGAAACTGGTTGCGGTTCGAAATAAAATAAAATAACCTAAAGTATACGGCTGTTGGTAAAGATTGAAAAGTACGTACCAGCCAATGTCCCCTGGCCGTAATGGACCGACAGAGATCACTGGAAGTAGTCACATCCATGAAATATTTAGGAGTATGCATAAGGAGCTATTTAGGATGGAACAATTAGTTAAAATGTAGAATCTGAAGAACATCGACTGAGTGGCAGAGAAGGAAGATACCACTGAATACGCAAAAATTATTCCAAGATGATACAGGTAAAAGAACGGCATGTTAAAAAGAAGTCCAGAGAAATAGACTAAAATCTTTCCAAAACAACAGGCATGTTTGCAACAATTCTGGAAGAATTTAGCAAATTACCAGTCTTTTATGCAGAGTTTCCACAAAGCAAATAATACTTAAGAGCCTACATCTACATTTACACTGTGCAAGCCACCTCACAGTGTGTGTGACACAGTACTTCGTGTGCCACTGTCACTTCCCTCTTCTGCTATTCCATTCGCAAATGGTGGTCTTTGGATCTTCTCTATTTCCACTATCCATCTTATCTGGTACGGACTCCAGAATGAGGAGTTGTATTCAGTTATCGGTCGAACGAGGTGTTCTGAGAAACTGGTATTTGGGGAAGAATCAGTGTGGCACATGTGGCGAAACGGCATTGAGATCACAACTTGTGTTTGGAGAAATGCGTCACACACACTGTGCAGTCTTAGAATATATTCATTCACAACCAGTTTCAATCATCTTCACAGTGGAAAAATATCAATTGTGACAACTTCACATGTCGTACATGCTATTTAACCAGAAAAGTATATACCATAGCTGACATGTAAAGCTGTAATGTGGGCTGTCGATGATCGAAACTGGTTGTGAATAAATGTATTGTAAGGCAGCTCAGTGTGTTTGATGCATTTCTCGAGGTATATCGATGCTGTTGACTGTAGCCTGAAAATAATTTTTGAGGATATTGTGTGTTGCAGTATACACCCTCCACCTTTGTTCACTCATGCTAACTGATAACTTCATGGTAGTCTTGCCAATGTAAAATCTGAACAATGTTTACATAACAGGTGGCAAATGACATGTCATTTCACAGGTGGCTCTCCCTTTTATAGTACATGTTTTGCCACTTACAGGGCTGATATAGGTGGTGGGAGGAGTGTGTGTAGGACAAGTCTTACAGCAGGGATGGTCATGTAGGTAGAAGCCATAGGGTAGGATAATGGGCATGGAAGGAGCCTAGGGTCTGACAAGGATATTGCAGATGTTGGGAAGGTGACAAAAATCCATTCTAGGTGTGGTGGGTGATCAGAAAGTCAGACGTAATAGACCTCATTTCAGGGTATGATTTTAGGAAGTCACAGCCTTTTCAGAGTAGCTAATTAATACATTCAAGACTAGGTTAACATTGAGCAACAACAGGTGTATTCTAAGTTGCTTTTTGGAGGGATCAGTAGCACAGCGGTGCATTGCTGAAGAGAGTCTGCATCTGAACAAATATGTTTGCCTCAAATGCCAAAGTTGTATGGGAGGGAGTGTTTGACTTGTAAAGAATGACAACTGCCAATAGGATAGGACCTTACGGAATTAAATTGGGAGAATGTATTTAGAAATTCTCAGAATTTTAGCAGGTTAGCCTCATCATGAGTCCATATAGCAAAGAGGTAATCAGTATATAAACCAAAGCAGGCACTGAAGGCTTTTGAATCCCAGGAAAACCCATCCAAGACATCCACGAAAAGATTGATGAGAGAAGGAGCCATCCTCGTTCCCATGGCCTTCCCCCTGATCTGTTTGTATATGTGTCCTCCAGAGGTAAAGTAATTATTGATAAGCTAGTTAGTACAGAATGTAAGAGACCATAGTAAGCCACTCTACTGATCAATCTGCACCATATTAAATATCATAAAACATGAAGGCTGAACTATTATGCTACATAGCCTGAAAAATGTTAGGTCCTCTTTTAGCACAGATGATAAAGGAAAAGTAAGCTATATGTTATGAGTTAGGAATTGTGGCTTAGGGGGTAAGATAAGAGGAGAAAGTAATGAGTGTGGGAGGCAAAAAACACACAAAAGTGCACACAGAAACTGTGTGAACTGAAGTAATTATAAGAACTGGGATTATCTGCCATGATTTCATGAGCAGTACAGCCAAGCATCATCTTGTAATTGCTGAGAATTTTTCTGTAACATGAAAGTTCCAGCAAAGAAGCTGTATAGTGTGTGTTGGCAGATATACCGATATAACTAAGTGTGTAGGTTAATTTTGAGCTACTCACAAACATCCAACATCTGTATTAATAATTCTGACATTACTGAGAGGAGATTGATCATTGTTTAACTATTCATGTCAGCTTATTCATTATTCTTAGTTGCAGTGAACAGTCAGAAAGGCTTCCTTGAATTTATTTTGCTGTTTCTACTGCTCCCCATAGTATGCAGTGTGTGTAGTACATTCACTGACAAAATAGGGAAGCGCCTAGGAGAGGAGGAATATTAATGAAATTTAATGTATAGTTTTAGTTTGGTGATTAAAAAAGAAGTTAAATGAACAATTAAATTGCCAGAAGGAGCACACTGCAGGTCTGTAAGAGGGTACATCCCTTTGGATGGTGAAGCTGGCCCTTGATGTTCTGGATATTCCCACTGGGAAGTAATTGTCATTAGAGCTAGTCCCACCCAAATTCTACTGGGGGAAAGTCAGTGGGATATTGCTGGATGTGGGAGTTTCTCAATGTCATTCTCTGGGATAATATACACAAATGCCATGTGAGTACTGATGTTCTCCTGTTGAAACATAATACCAGGGTACTGTATTGTGAGAGGTAACCCATTAGGATGCATGATATCTTTGATGATGTACTGCTCTGCTACCAGAGCTCTTACTGTCAATGCCAGAGGTGACTTGATGACAGTGTTCTCATTGGATTGCAGTTCAGTAATCCTGTGTCTTGCCTCCAATACATGGTGTGGGGCATGAGATGGGGATTTTTAGTGACTCCATTATTTGTGCCTGGGTGGCAGGTGCAGATATGAATGTCTTACATCACGTTTGATACACAAAAGTAGGTAAGGTGGTTGGGCTTTGTCGACAGCAGCCCTTAAGGCGTGTGTGGTGTCCCATTCATTTCAACATTGGCCCACTGTCAACCCTCATTTCTGAACATTGTACAATCCAGCATGCAGACCATACAGACCAGAATTAGCAACAAGGCCATTGGTTGAGGCAGAATAAATAACCCTTTTATTTGGATGGGTAAGGCATGTTACATGGAGAACAATTGAATTAGCTTGTCATAGATTAACATCAGTGTTGTTTCAATCTGCCAAGATATTTCAGTTTTCACAGGTGCTTATACATGTCAGGCACTGATGGAATAGGTTCTTGTTGAAGTGGCAGTTGTGTAGAGTAGAAAGCTAAATTGTTTTCCTTAATCCTCCCTCGATATCTCTGTCTGTCTGTGTGTGTGTGGGGGGGGGGAATAAGTAGAAATCTATTATTATTATTATTATTATTATTATTATTATTGCGGTATCAGCATTCATGAGAATGACAAAACCCTGCAATTCAAGTGTTCCCAGTTTTCCACCTATTTACTGTAAATGATCTACAGTTCCATTAACCACATCACAGAGGCTCCTGAATGAGACCAAGCAATATTTTCAGAAGCATGTAAATTTGTATGTGGTTGGGTCATCAGAGTGATAGGAGAAAGTTGTTTTTGCTTTGTGCTGTGGACCAGATAGAGACTCAAACCCAGGAGTTACCCTTTTGTGGGCAATGGTCTTACCAACTGAGGTGTTCAGATACAACTCTTAATTAGCCCTCACAGTTTCACTTCTGCCACTACTGCTCTCCTACTTTCCAGAGCACTGCCTTTGATAGGTAAGGACTGGCTGGGTTTGAGTACTGGTCTGGCACACAGCTTTAATCTACCATGAAGTATGACCACTGTGCTGCACTGTAAAAGACTCATTCTGGGAATTTTACGCTCTCAGATATATGTCACTGCAAGTTCCGTAATATTCAAATTCGTACAGAATAGTAGTTGTGATTGGTTGTGTCAAGGTTGACAGTACATAAGTTATAAAAGAAAGTACTTTTGAAGAGAATTATGTAAATTACGCTGGCGTCAAGGCCCAACTAATATTGCCTTCGTAAACATCGAAATCATATATGTTGTCTTCAGCCCAAAGTTTGGTTAGATGCAGCTGCCCACACCATTCCATCCTGTGCAAGCCTCTTCAACCTCAGCATAACTGCTGCAACCTACATACATACATACAGCCATTTGAACAGTTTATCCATTCGTCTCCCTCTACAATTTTCACCTCCCCCCCACCCCGCGCACAAACACACACCTCCCTACATTACGACGACAATTTCTTGATACCTCAGGCGGTGTCCTAACAACCAACCCACTGAGTAATTGAAGTTGTCATAATGTTTTTTCCACAGTTCGATTCAGAAGCACCTCATTTGTTGTTTGATCCACCCATCTAATTTTGGACATCAATACATTTTTAAGTGTCTATTTTCGTCTTGGCTGATCTGTGTATCATTCATGTTTCACATCTGTACAAGACAAATATCTTCAGGAAAGATTATCTAGCAAGTAAATTTGCATTTGAAGTGTTGAAACGATGTTGCGATCATTTTATTTTTAAGACGTATTGAAGTGCTATCGTGGCTGACATGTTGTTATTCTGAGACATTCCTTTGCATTTGATCACAAGTTTCTTTTCCTAATTTGAATATGCACAGAGTTAGACAAAAATTAAATTACCGGTTTTGTGGTGAATTTCGAAGCATGTTACAGGCTCCTAGCGGAGGTCGTGTAACTTCAAGAGAGACTTTGTACGACAGTCATTCAGATGTCACGAAAAATCTGTCTAGAAATTATCCGGAAACTCGAATACTCCATCCTTAAGTGTTACGCACAGGATGCAATACACATGCATGTATTTGTTTCTGAAAAACGTACATCGGGAGACTGCGCCGAAGACGTTGAAAAATGCTATGGGTGAATGTCTTGAATGCGAATGCGCACATTGTTTTGCATCTCTTTGCCCTATCGTATGCGCTGCGAGCAGCGCGGTAGCGGGTGTCAGCCAAGTGGCATATGGGTGTGACCTGTTCCAGTGTCCATCATTACGTCCCTCCCCCACCACCGCGCCACTTGGGACACGCCCTGTACGTCTCATCCTCTGGTCCGTGGCCACAGCCATCTTGACTCCGACAGGCAAGCCCGACCGGCTCAGGGAATAAATTCGACGTTGAAGAAATTGCGTATGTTAATTGAGGTGTACTCGTGAAGTACTGTTTACTTTATGGAATACAAGCTTCATAATGCGCATCGCTCTAGGTTAGTTTCGTTAAGTTCATTCTCTACAAATTCTAGGTGTTTGCGTTCGTGATCGTGGCGGGATGGGCACATTTAGTACAGGCGGGCTTTTAGAAACACTTGTAGACACTCTTCCCTGCAAGACTCGTGTCGATGAGATATAAGTAAATTCACTTTTCCACTGCGTCGAAAAAGATTAATGAAACTCAAGGTTTTTTAGGTTACTTTTTTAATGCCGTGCTGCTCATTTTCAGATTATTCCTCTTTTACAAGAATATTGAACTACATGAATTGGTAAGTGGTTGTGGACAGGCCCGATTACCTGACGAGAAGTATATTATTAGTTAGTTTTTTTTTTTTTAGGAACGAATGTAGGAATATGCAGAGCATAAAGCAGCTATCTATAAGATTTAGATTTAGGATTTAAACCTCTTAGCGCTGTACACCTAGTGTTTGAAAGCTAGTTAATGTTACTGCATAAGTGTAGAAACTATCAATTCTGTATGTCAAAATAACATTGAATATTCGGAATCTTTATCCTTTCCTGAGACCACTACATCGCTGTCTCAGACGACAAATGTAGGTTTCCGGCGCTGCTACTGTCGAAATGATTCTTGTGCTGCTGTAATTAAACGATTTAATACATGCAGAAGGTATGGAAGTCTATTTGAAGACTGATTTCGCAGATCCAACCCCGTGACATATCTCTGACCACAATACCGTCGTAGGGAAATCCACTGTGATTAGTATTCAAAACGTTCTGGGAATCATTATGTGAACCTTCTGACATAGGAACCTCGGCAGAAAAATATCTTATGTACTGGAATCATTCCTACTTCTACTGCGCACTCATAACTTGCCTTGAATGTAATTTCAGGTTTACATGTTCACTTGACATTTTAACGATTTTCAGCAACTTCCGCAGTCTCATATCAGTATCTGATACCAAAAATGGTTCAAATGGCTCTGAGCACTATGGGACTTAACATCTGTGGTCATCAGTCCCCTAGAACTTAGAACTACTTAAACCTAACTAACCTAAGGACAGCACACACATCCATGCCCGAGGCAGGATTCGAACCTGCGACCGTAGCAGTCGCGCGGTTCCGGATTGCGCGCCTAGAACCGCTAGACCACCACGGCCGGCTATCTGATATCAGTTCAGCTTTTACTGAAGTAAGCTTTCTTTGCCTGTGCCGTTTATTTCTGGCATATTTCTTGCTTCGGCCATCCTTCGTAATTGAACTTTTTAGGTAAAACTCTCTCTTCTTCCATTGCCGTGCCGCTCGCAGTTTTCGATGTTAAGTAACTTGTTCTTTTTATCCTTCAAGCACATTCCGTCTAAGTATATTATCTCTTTCTTTCAACAGGTCTTGCAAGTATTTCTTGCATCCGATCAGAAGGACTGTGCTGTCAGCGAATCTTATTTACATTTATTTTCCGTGAACTTTTATTTCTTTTCCGAAATCTTCTTTCATCTCATCTCTTGCTTCTCCGACGTACAAATGGACAACAGTGGTGATCAGCTACAGTCTTGCCTTACACTCTTCCTTACATGAACTTGTCTGTCGTTTTCTTCCACTTGTGATGCTCCCACTAGTTTTTTTGTCGATTTTGTTAATTATCTTTACGTTAGAACCAATCGTCTAAGAACTGTGAACATCTTATTCCACCTTACATTGTTGAAGGCTTTCACTAGACCCACAAATGCTACGAAGGTGTCGTGATATTTCATCAGTCTATAATATTTGTTCACGCCTTCGTTTTCTTTGCGCTCCCGGATTTGATTTCTAAATCTTTAACAATGATGATATGCACTATCTGATAAAAGTATCCCGACACCGCTATGTAATGCGGAATAGACCACTACACCACGAACTAGTCATTGAATGTCACCTGAGTAACAAATCCACCAGGAACATTTCAACCTTCAAGTCGACTGTTGATCAGATGGTGAAATGGAAACTCGAAGGAACAACCACAACTAAACTAAGACCAGGCAGACATTATGTACTGAGGGACGGGGCGCTCGAGCATTGCGGAGGGTGGCTATAAAGAGACTGCTATGAAATTAGCGGAAGAACACACTCGGTTAGTTTCAGAGCGCTAAGAGCAATCCAGTTGTCACATTAGACTGTGCGTAGGGAGTTAAAAAGAATGAGGTATAATGGTTGAGCAGCTCCTCGTGAGCTAAACGACGAGGAGCGACACCACTGGACGGTGGATGACGGGAAACGATTGATACGGGGAGAGGAATCGCGTTATACCCTGTGGCATTCCTATCGAAGGGTGGGCACATGCCTTGGAAACGTTACTTGCCATCATACGTAGTGCCATTAGTGAAATGCGACGGAGGTGGTGGTATGGTTTTTCGTGGTTAGGATGTGCTCATCCTATTGCGCGTAAGAAAACGCTAAAAACGGAAGGATATGAAGACATTTTACAGCGTTGTGTACTTGTACAGCGGAAGAATTGTTCGGAGACGATGACAGTGTCAGTGTCAGCATGACAGTGCACTATTTCATAAAGCAGCATCCTTGAGGCAATAGTTTGTGGACACTACTATTCCTGAAATAGACGCCTGCCCAGAGTCCCTACCTGAACCCAATGGAACGTAGATTTCACTCCAGACCCCATTGTCCAACATAACTACTTTCTGTAGTTCCATAGCTTGAGAAATAATGGGCTGCATTCCTCCACAGACATTCAGACCCCTCACTGAAAGTGTCCGCAGCACAGTCCAAGCCGTCATAAAGGTAAAGGTGACTCTATACTATCACCCGGATACTTTTGATCAGATAGTGTAGTCCAGTTGGTATCTTCCATTGTGTTACAGGCATTTTCCAAATATACGCTCTCGTCTTGTGATTTTGTAATAGAGATTTCGCTACAACCAGAAGTAATTTTACCTTTCATCCACTACTCTAAAACAACGTTTCAGTCGCCTAGGACCATCATTTTTTTTATTACCATTAACGTACTTGGTCGATTCCTCTTTTTTTTCATATATTTCCTGTATTTGTGTACCGTCAGCTTGTGTTGTGCTCATGTACAATGGTGATTGGTGTTGGCTTATCTTCAGTCCACGGAATAATTATTCCGTCATTGCTTTCTTCACTCGTCTTTACAGAATTTAATGGAAGTATGCTCATCTCTCCTTTCGGATTCATTTGCTCTACAACATCGAGACTTGCAACGTTGCAGCATTGAATTCCTTGCACGTTAGTCTTATTCGTCGACGTCCTCATAGCTTCCTGTTGGCGAGTCCAGACTCGGAGGCAGTTTACTTCCGATATTCTTCGTGAAGGAAGTGGTCATTGTGAGATTATTTTTGGTAGAATGCTTGTCCTGTTGATATGCTTTATATCTTTAAAGAAGTAGTAACCAGTGTTTTCTGCATCCTCGTGCCGTTTTTCATTACTGGTTGTTTGGCTTTTTGGGGTAATTTCCCATCCCCGGGCCAAGACTTCTTCGCCCACTCACAAGGTAGTTTGACGGGGTGAGGATGATTCCCTATACCGGAAGTCTTTAGTCGTCAGTGCTGATGACTTTTATTCAAAATGTAAGCAGTTGTTGCCCATGAACCCGGGCCCCTGAAAGTAACCATGCTAGCGAAAGTAATGCCTATAGACCACGAGTACAAAATGACGTTTGATAGTGAAATATAGTTAAAACAGCACCGAAAGTAACTTGATGTGCTCTGTAAAGTGAAATGCCAGTATCGTCGGCAAGAGCTTAAAGAAAAATACTGATATGCTTTCCCGGGCATACGCCTTCTCTCACTGCCTTCTGTCGCCACCCAATCCCCCTGCGCAACTACATTCGTGTGCTAACTGCTCGTATTACAATCGGCACACGGGCGGCAATTTCCAACTCTATTGCATTCGTTAATACGTGACTGAGTAACCAGGATTTCACATAGTAAGACATACTAGTGTTCTTTGAATCATCCCTCACTTTTTTTCTCGCAGTGTCTGGTCTCCATGCTGGTTATCCAAAAAAGCCTATCCGACGTGCATTTTAGCTCTGTTCAGATGCAGTGTGATAAACAAATCACTGCCCTGAGCTGTGTTCTCCGTATCTGTTCGAACACTCGACTTGATAATTGACAATCATCAGTAGCCGGTTTTAGAACAGAGAAAACTGTACTGATTAAGTGTATCATCCTAACTGACGAAAATACCGATTACATGACTAACAGCACTTCATTTCTAAACAGTTCATTACTATTATACATCCTTCTCAAATAATCGCAAGCGGCGTATGGTGTCATGCATTATGTTATTCGTTCAAACTTTTCAATTATTTTTTTTAACTTTATATATTTAAGCCCAGAAAATGAATAACGGACTAAAAATGCGATTATATTAATAAATAAATTATTGGCATTAGCTTCTGGCGAATTTCGAAGGAGTGGAGAAAATTGAGTTGCAGGGTGACGAAAATTTGTGGCAGATGAAAACTGTCTAACCGAGACTAAAACCAAGAGAATTCCCAGTGGAACTCACGGTTCCGGGTTAGAGTTCCCGTCTACCACACTGTTTTAATCTGCCAAGAACTTTGGTAAAGCACGTGATTTGAGAAACAAACCACGGAAATTGTTCCTTTAGGTTGGTCAGTCTGGAGTTCCCAACACGGTTCTCAGCTGTCCCGCATTTTATCACTGTACCACCTCAGTCCGCTATAAGTATACGCCGAAATCTGACTGATACCAGGTTTTTTTCTTTCCTGTTACTTAATAAGCTATAAAAATTCTCAGAAAATGTTTGCATTCGTATCTGTGCAGGTACTTTCCAAAGTAAGGTTACTGTGCCCCGACTTCCTGAGCAGTAGGAGCGTTCGTTGCATGGAGCTGTCAGCAGAGCTGATGTGGGACCAATTCAATCGATGCATTCATTTCGCACCGCGCATGCTTTTTGGGACCTTGCGTTCTGCAGCGTCCTCGTAAACAACAAACGAAAGTGAAAATTGGAAACAGACGTGCTGTCACATCGTACTTCTCTTTATTAATTCAGTAGTTCAAAATACGATTCACATCGCTTTAGGGAACGTAGGTTTCTAAATTACAGACCCACTATAGTATTTCTTTTGGACATATGCAGACTAGTTGACACCTACTAAGAGATTAAATAATTGCATTCTGCCTTCCCATATTCCGTCGAACTGACAGCTGAAAGAGAAATCTCGAGAAGTAATTTCAGGCTGCTGTCCGCAAAGAATACTGAACAGCTCGTCTGTTTGTACTCCAGTTGCTGGACACATAAGTGTCGATTTTTTGACATTTAACATTTTCCTTAAAATCGACTTACCATATTCCTTAAAATGACTTAACATTTTTTAAAAGTGACTCAACTACTTACTTCCAGTAATTTTGTTGCTGTTGTTTTCAGTCCGAAAACTGGTTTGATGCAGCTCCACCCTGTGCGAGTCTCTTCGTTTCCGAATAACTACTGCAACCTACGTCCTTCTGAATCTGCTTACTGTATTCATCTCTTGGTCTCAGTCTACGATTTTTAACCCCCCCCCCCCCCCCCCCCACACACACACACACACTTCCCTTCAGTACTAAATTCGTGATCCCTTGATGTATCAGAATGTTTCCTATCTACCGATCACTTCTTTTGGTCAGGTTGTGCTATAAATTTCTTGTCTCCCCAATTCTGTTCAGTACCGCCTCATTAGTTACGTAATCGACCCATCTAATCTTCAATATTCTTCTGTAGCACCACATTTTGAAACCTTGTATTCTCTTTGTGTCTAAACTATTTATCGTCCTTACTTCACTTCCATACACTCCAAATATCTTCAGAAAAGACTACCTAACACTTAAATCTATATTCCATGTTTACGATTTTCTCTTCTTCAGAAATGCTTTTCTTGCCATTGCCACTCTGCGTTTTATATCCTCTCTATTTCGGTCATCAGTTATTTTGCTGCCCAAATAGCAAAACTCGTTTCCTGCTTTAAGTTTCTAATTTCCTAATCTAATTCCCTCGGCATCGCCTGATTTAATTTGATTACATTCCATTATCCTTATTTTGCTTTTGTTAATGCTCATATTATCCTTTCAAGACACTGTCCATTCCGTTCAACTACTCCTCCGAGTCCTTTGCTGTCTCTGACCGAATTACAATGTCATCGGCAAACCTTTAAGTTTTCATTTCTTCGCCTTGAAGTTTACTTCCTACACCAAATTTTTCTTAGGTTTTCTTTATTGTTTGTTCAATGTACAAATTAAATAACACTGGGGATAAGCTACAACCTGGTCTCACTCCGTTCTCAAGCACTGCTTCCGTTTCATGCTCCTGGACTGTTATTACCGCAGTCTGGTTTCTGTATATGTTGTAAATAGCCTTTCGCTCCCTGCATTTTACACCTGCAACCTTCAGAATGTCAAGGAGAGTATTCCAGTCAACATTATCAAAAGCTTTCTGAAGTCTGCAAACGCTATAAATGTAGGTTTACCTCTCCGTAACCTACCTTCTAAGATAGACTACTGCCTCGCGTGTTCCTCCATTTCTTCGGAATCCAATCTGATCTTTCCCGAGGTCGGCTTCTACCGGTTCTTCCACTCTTCCTTTGTAAAGAATTCTGACTTGTTAAACTGATAGTTCGGTGTAGAAAAATTTCCGCTACCAGTCACAATAAAAGGTTATTTGTCACACGACCGGTGTCTGGCTTGCGCCCATTCTCAGGTACATGTACATGTTTATATTGCTGGAGATCCTGTATAAATACAAAAAATTATTTGCTGGTGACTAAACAAAAACTAGTGGGACAACTGTAAGTGGCAAGGCAGCATTTGTCGAAAATATATCTGTACTTATATAACGATGAAGCATCATTATTATAGTTACGCTGTGGTGACAGTCTTTCCACTTAGTTGCACACTTATCATTTTCATCATTACATGAATGCACAAACACCTGAGGATGGCCGCACGCCCGAAACCGGCCGTGTGACAAATAAATAACCTTTTATTGTGACTGGAAGCGGAAATTTCTCTACACCCTTTAAAGGAACAGTCACAGAGTTCAACAGCATCCACTATGGATAAAATTCATTTGATAGTTCGGTAATTTTCAGACCTGTCAGCAACTGCTTTCTTTGGAGCTAGAATTATTACATTCTTCTTGAAGTCTGATCCCTGCACCAAATCCACTATAGACACCACATCCACTATGGACAAAAACTGATGTTTCCATGCTACAGATTTGCTTTTGCGAAGTTAGTCAAAACGATTGTGCAGTGCGTAATTTATGGTTCGTAATTATTGTGTCCATCGTTCGCTACGTCCGAAAATTGAAAGCCTTCGAGGATGGTAGATAACCTCTGTGA
The DNA here is from genome assembly GCF_023864345.2 of Schistocerca serialis cubense. Lineage (NCBI taxonomy): Eukaryota > Metazoa > Arthropoda > Insecta > Orthoptera > Acrididae > Schistocerca > Schistocerca serialis. The sequence goes on along the minus strand of NC_064641.1, from coordinate 738,185,027 downwards.
GGCAGAGCTCCTTGACGCAGATATATGTATGATCATAACACGACTTGACTTCTGGCCATCACAGATCACTAGGGCGGAGGACAGAAAGACCACTGCATGGTTCTACGTGTAGCTATTACGGAAGCAGACTCATCATTCTCCATGGCAGTTTTTCACAAACGAGTGTTCATACCAACAAGTAGGTTTCCACAGTATCTTATTTCTGTGCGATGTTTTAGAATTAGGTTGCTAACATCGTTTGTACCGTGAATAGAATGTAGCATCATTGACAGACTAGCAGCTGCAGCAGTTTCAGATCAAAAGATTTGCATGTGATAAACGCTATTACAAAAATTGGCCAGGTCCGAGTTGGACTCGCGCACTGAGGGTTCTGTACAAACTTAATTATGCCTATAGACCGGTCATCCATTCCGGGGACAAAGAATGGGGATTAAGAATCTCGACCATTGTTGGCTGTTATCGACATTGATAGTGGCAAAATACCTGTCCCAGGGATTCCAAGATTTTCGAGAATGTTTTTATTTCAACGATATAAATGCTACATAATGTCATGCAGGCGACAGTCAACCATTATTATAATAATCAGTAGCTGTCCATTCAGGCTGACTGAGTCGCAACAATAAAGGTCAGACATCAGGCAATGAATGATTTCTCATATGATGCATTTCGGAATTGATCCATCTTCAGATATCCAGGAGCGATTACTCCACGTTGGTATGGCGGTTCAAACTGTACGTGGAACGCCATATCTACGCGCAGTTATCGCTCCTGGATATCTGATGATGGATAAAAGTCAGAAACTCGTCATATGAGCAGTAAAGTCATTCCCTGTCTGATGTTTGACTTTTACCATTACGACCCAGTCAGCGTGAATGCATAACTACTGATTGTTTCTTTCAAGTTTGACGTTGGATAACAAATGACAAAAATATTTTTCGTGTAATATAATCACAAATTAGCAATTTTCAGATTTTGCCCTTTGCTTGTACTGTGAAACCTTCTTTCTTGCCAAATTTCATCATTGTAGATCAATGGGAAGTACTTTATAGGGTTTGATGAGTGAGTTTGCGAGCACCAAAATACGTGAATTAAATGGTCGTTTCTTTTGATCCCATTGACTTAGAAGCTTCATTTTTTTTCTTTTTTACTGTCAAACGGCAGTAGAACTTAATATGTGACATAAATTCCAGTATGATACGTCTACTCATCCGTGAGAAAAGAGGTTTTTAACAGTTGGACGGACAGTCAGACACAGACAAATATATAGGAAAGTGATTCTATAAGGGTTCCGTTTTTACCGACTGAGGTACGTAATCCTAAAAATATCATTTTCGAAGAACCACATGTAAAAATGGAAAGCATCACTGCTTTTCATTAGAGTGCCGTATAGCTATTGACAAGGATGTCACGCGACTGCAAAAATTAATTGGTTAAAACAATACTTAGAGCGGAATTCAGACCCAGGTTTAAGTCATTCTCCAGTAGCAGCCAGTTTGTGAAATGAGCGATCAGAAAAACTCGGTGACTCATCCTTCAGTATAGCTCTAAAGCCAAGCGTGTCTGATACTAAACTTGGACTGAACATACGTGACAAGTTCACTGTATGCCGCACCAGGACTCGAACGTAGATCTTTAACTTGAGGGAGCTTTGCCACTAGTTACGCTAGTATGACTCGCCTCAAAGACCAAGGAAAAGCGTCATCCTACGTTACGAACACGTGAGAGGCTCACCTCCTATACGTAACTGGTAGCATACTGTCTATGAAACGTATTCGAACCGAATACTACACAGGACAGTAGAAACATGTCATCCCAGTACTTTCACGTTACTTACTGTCGTAGTTTCTCCTAAAAAAAAATTTGTCAGTTGACAGCGTAAAAACCAGCACAGAAATGGTTTGAGTAATGAACCAGCAAGAGACATTTTCTAAGTAAAAATGTAGACAGCAGTTTGATGTGCTTTTTTACGGACTGTCGCAGCTGAATTTACTGGAACATTATTTCAAGGCTAGCTGGCTGAAAAGATCGGAGGAGGACTACATTTTTTCCGCACTGCATAATGCTGTTGTCGGAAAACCACGTCAGCTTGCCTGATCTTACCAGGGAAGGCCACGTAAGCTCAGTTACAGCAGTAACAGAAGACGGGTAATGGCGTTCTGTTGTCGTGGGCGTGAGCGGTAGTGAAAAGTAGTCTCGTTGAGATACCCACTGCCCATTTACGCGTTTAGAAAGTAGCCCGCTCGGCGGCATGGCGGTGCCGTCGCTGCCGTGTTCTGCTACTAGCGCCTACCATTGTCATTGCCCACGCGTTTGTTTTGAAATCGAATCGGAGCTTTAATTTATACTCGGAAGCCTTCTGTCTCGAACGAATCTCTGATTGTGCTAGAAGTTTTGCTGATAGTGTCTGAATTCCCCACCAATGTCTGCAACAATAAGAGTTCGGAAGCTTGTTCAGAAAAACGTGCTTTCTGCTCATCGATCCGATCGTAGTGATTTAAACAGGATTATCAGCACTTAGGGTTTGACTTTGGATAGTTCATCTTGCAGAAGTGTGTTCGAGGCTGTCTCCTTATTCTTGGTCTTTTGTTGGTTAGCAATTTAGCAACTTCGGAATTAGCTTTTACTACTTATAGTCGTTGCGGTCTTCAGTCGGAAGATTTGTTTGATGCAGCTCTCCGCGCTCCGATATCCTGTGCGAGCCTCTTCATATGTGCAGGACTGCTGCAACGTCCATCCATTTCAACTTGCTTACTGTAGTCGAACCTTGGTCTTCGTGTACAGTTTTTACCCTCCACACTTTCCGTCATTACCAAATCGACTTTTCCGTGATACCACATGATTTGTCCCACCAACTGATCTGTGATTTTAGTCAAGTTGGGCTATAAATTTCGTTTCTCCCCAATTCGATTCAGGAGCTCCTCATTACTAATCCGATCTATCCATCCACCCGTCAGCGTTCTTCCGTAATGTCATATCTCAAAAGCATCTGTTCTTTTCCGTTCTTATTGTTGCACGATTTTTAAGTTAGCATACATTCACTAGGAATCTTCGCAGTAACAAAGAAAATTAATGGTGTGCTTTCAAGAGTCAAATTCGGCAGAACAGCCGGAAGCACACCATTAAACCGTAACGCAGAGAACCTTATAAATCACAACACAGGAAATGGCAGCAGATCGTGCGCGAGGACATTAACACTGTCGTCTCTTGTACGGCTATCTTCAGGCAGTGAACCCACATTTACCATACTGCACTCTGTCCCTTAAACTTGCACTTCTTTTACGATTAGCAATCGGTTTGAATCTGAAACAAGCTGGGTGGTGCTGTAGCCGAGAACAGGGTAGCAGTGCCGATACGAAGACAGGTAAACATCGGACGATGCATCACTGTCCGTGACATAACACCACCGCAGCTGATAAGCAGTAGTTATTCAGTCTATGTTAACGCCCAGATAACGATCTTTTCTCAAGGTCACTGGTAAATAAGGGGGATATCAGGTTACGCATCCGGTATCAGGTTACCCTCTTGGACGACTTATAATAAAGCCCCCCTTCCCCCCCCCCCCCCCCCCACCCCTTCACTTCCAGGGGACACCCCGGAGAACCCCCACGCACCAAAGGCAATTTTGTAAGCTATATTCGAGGTCATGACACAACTCGATACTAGTCATGTGATATAAAATTGGCGGGAAACCTATCTCTCTGCGCGCGCATATGACAAATGGTTCATCCAAATATTCCGCACACACTTGCACATAGAACATCAATTATGTACAAATAAGTACACAGCAACACTCTCAAGCATTCCAGCGAATAATGAGAGTACGATAGGGTGCCGATACCTTACCCACAGATGAACAGCTTGTCGTCATGACGCACAGTCGTACTTTCGGCTTCAGTGCAGAATCCACCTCATGGCTTCTCGATCGAAAGATTACCTGGCGCACCGCACCGTATGTGGAGCTCGGCCAGCGCACTCAAGGAGTCACCTTTTGTAATCTTCAGTTGTAAGAGACTTTGAGGCTGCACGATGCACAGCTTAGCCCACCTATGGATGGCACCTGCATCTATATGGTATGCGTACATCTTTGGTCTGAGCCCCACAAGCTCTACACTCTATGAACTACTCGCCTCATCTTTCATCAGGCCAACAACTTTGTTTCGTTATGTTATACCAAAAGTATTATCGGCTGTACATCCACACTATCAAATTCTTCGTGATTGTACCTAATTACTTCATATGGATCACAGCCTTTCATCCAATAGATGAAACTTTCTGTATCCATATAAAATAACTTGGCGTTGTCAAAGTTGGGCTTCGCAAACTTGTAGTGGAATTGGTACACGCAGAGTGTGGAGAGGTCAAGAAACTCGTGCTGATATAGACAGGCTTCATGAATTGTATTGAAACCTTGGCCATATCCAGATGTCCGAAAAAAGACACCACATATATAATTCAGGCGTGGACGACCATTGATCCCTTCAGTGCAGATGCACACCAAGCTTGAACACATACGGGAATCGGCAAGATACCGCGAGTAATGAAGCTAATGGGCAAGGGGCACTACATCAATAGTATATGAATAAGTTGCGAATTCTGCATCTGGCGGGAGGCGTGCTAGAGTAGTGCAGGCAGTTGCGTTGGCCACTATCAGGATGACGCAGTGGTCAGCGCATCTGCGTAGTAAGCAGGAGACCTGGGCTCGAATCCGTGTGTGGCAAAAATATTCAACTCTCCCCATTTATTTAAATCAGTGCCCCCTTGCAGCTAATGTCATTAATTCCTTTGTGTCTCAATTCAATTTCTTATTGCGGGGGTCAATGTAATTGCTGTTGAAAGAGCATGGAATGACACATAGTAAAAATTGAATTAACGTTTATTGTTTAAGTGTTAATTGTTCATATATTATGCAACATCACATAGGTAGTGCAATGTTTCATAAGATTGGTTGGTCATCTTTCTGTGACCCACAGTCGTAACGTTCTTGATCGTCAGGATCTTGGTCTGTTGTTATACTGCTACCTTCAGCTGCAGGTGTTTCTGTACCGTCATCTTACACTGGAGGTGTGGAGATTTGTTAAGGCAAGATACACTTCGGCAAATGCTGCATGTTTTGGAACATTGCGGAGCAATCATTTTGCACGCTTGCAGCTTATCAACTTCGGCAGGTGGTCTGGGGCAGGAGGGAGCTGAGTAGTTACTGGGGCTAGTGTAGAAACAGATTTCCTCCATCCCCACTCCTCAGAGGACTTTGCAACACTTACACTCGATTGTACATGATCGTACACTGTAGGAGTTTTACCTAGCAGCCTCCTCTTTTGGGGGAAGTGGTGAAAGATTCACTTTATTCCTAGTCTCAAAGGTTATGAAGCGATGGTAACGCAACATATTCAGAGATGTTTCTCTGACAGAATTCCCATACAGTGCCATAAACCATCGACAGCAGGCCACAAAAATGGCTTGATATGATCCACAGGGGCCGTAAACGCTTACTCTACAGGTACCATATATATACAGTTCTTCAGCACTCCAAAGATTTTTTTTTCTTTCATGATTGCTGATTGCGTGATGCCACATACACTGAAGACAAGGAGGAACAAACTTCCAGGAAGTTTTCATTTGTTTGTAGTTCCTTTGATTAGTATAACGTTTGTGCCTTGTTTTCCTTTCTTGGTTTAAGGAAGATGTCTTTCTGAGGTGGAGATAATACTACATTCAAACCCAATAAATCTACATCTTCCCCTACTACAACATTTGTAGCTGGGTTAGGGCCCGCATCTCGTGGTCGTGCGGTAGCGTTCTCGCTTCCCACGCCCGGGTTCCCGGGTTCGATTCCCGGCGGGGTCAGGGATTTTCTCTGCCTCGTGATGGCTGGGTGTTGTGTGATGTCCTTAGGTTAGTTAGGTTTAAGTAGTTCTAAGTTCTAGGGGACTGATGACCATAGATGTTAAGTCCCGTAGTGCTCAGAGCCATTTTGAGCTGGGTTAGGGTTGGTGGCCTCAGCTGCTTTGTGAACCATTAACGTATCGGCATCGTCCTGTGTTGGTTTCACTTTGGTCCCTTGCTGCCCTTGCTATTCAAGTTTTTCAGATTGCAGGGCTGTGAGCTGCGTTTTGTTTGTATAATTTCCTAAGAAGAGGAACACAGGCACTTCAAATAGCATCACACACACCATGGTGCTTCGTAATAAGATATCAAATTCAAGGCCTTTGTGGTCAGTGCGTGAATCCTATAAAACAGGACATGGGACCTTTTCTGTACATAACTTTCTACTTCTACATCTACATGACTACTCTGCAATTCACATTTAAGTGCTTGGCAGAGGGTTCGTCGAACCACAATCATACTATCTCTCTACCATTCCACTCCCGAACAGCGCGCGGGAAAAACGAACACCTAAACCTTTGTGTTCGAGCTCTGATTTCTCTTATTTTATTTTGATGATCATTCCTACCTATGTAGGTTGGGCTCAACAATATATTTGTGTTCTTTAATTTTGCACTGAAAAATTTTGCTCATAAATACTACTGTTTTCCATAAAAATGAGAAAAGGTGATTTTTGCCGCCATTTTCCAATATGGCTGATGAAGCTCCAGCCCGGTCGGTGGGGACTTGGAGTATGTTTGAAAAGGTATGAGGAAGGTCTGTGCCCAAATCTATCTTTTTTTTACAAACTTTTCCCTCCAAACGTCAAAATTCTGCCTAATTTGACTGGGCTGCACTTGATCACTGCACGCATGTGTTAAGACACCAGGATGTATCAGGAGGAGTACCGGAGGAGAGATAGCATCATAAAATAACACAGCTTATGCTCTCCAAGTAGACAGAGACGTGTACGCCTTGCGTCCTCCCCCCCCCCCCCCCCCTCCCCTCCGCTAGCTCTCAGGGAAAAGAGAAAAAATATAGTATGGTCCTGCGTTTTTTCTTTCAAGAAATTGATTGAAAACTCGGTATTGCGTAGGTGTTTTTTGTTGTTGTACATGTTCGGAACGGGAACATTTGTATGGCTTCTTAAAAGTCGCCATTCGTCTTGCAAAATTCAGTTGTGGGAATACTCCATACCCCAGGTCTTGCGTCCCCCTCTCTCCCCCCTCCTCCTCCTCTCCCTCCCTCCCCCCCCCCCCCCCCCCACCACCACCACCACCACAACCACCACTTGCAAACTGTCGGTTGGGCGTCCTTGTCACAGCCGACCGGTAGGCGGTACTGGGTACTGTCCCCATTGATAACTGCTGATTTATATTACTCAACGGTTAACATTTTCGAGATGATTTATGAAAGAATATTATCTGCAATCTTCATTCTTCATAAGAAGCTGCGTTTCACAGAATAAAATTATTAAAATATCATATTCACGACAGTCTACTGGCTCCCAGGTACGGCGAAAAAGAAACCTAGCTGTAAATATGCTTACACACGACCATCTTAATGGTTTTACACAACGTAGGAACTGTTTGTGAATTGCACGTACCGTCATATTATATCAGAAGAGTAAATCCACAGGGGACAAATGCTAGCTAAACACAAAATCGGCGCAGAAGACAAGTGACTCAGACTGTCGGTAAATTTTCGTGTCAATAACTCACTTGTTGGCTGATGCCTCAAGCCTACCATCCTCGAAACGTACAAACGGTGTACTTTCGTGTATATCCACTGATCAGCCAGAACATTATGACCACCTACCTAATAGCTGGTGTGCCCAACTTTGGCACGGGTAACAGGGGTGACGCGTCATCGCATGGAAGCAATGAGGCCTTGATAAGTCGCTGGAGGGAGATGGAACCACATCTGCGCACACAAGTCAGCCAATTCCCGTAAATTCCGTGGAAGGGGCGATGAACTCTGACGCCACCTTCAATCACATCCCAGCTGTTCTCAATCGTTTCAGATCTGGCGAGTTGGAGGAGCCAGCACATCAATTGGAACTCACCACTGCGTTCCTCGAACTACTCCATCACACTCGTAGCCTTGGGAGATGGCGCATTATCTTGTTGAAAAGTGCCACTGCCTTTGGTAAACGTGACCGTCATCAAGGGTCGTGTACGCGGTCTGCAACAAGTGTACGATACTCCTTGGTCGTCACGGTGCCTCGCACGAGCACCGCTGGACCCGTGGATGCTCACATGAATGTTCCCAGACTATAGTGGAGCCGCCGTCAGCTTGTCTCTGTCCCGTAAGATAGGTGTCAAGAAGCTGTTCCCTTGAAGACGACGGATTCGCGTCCTCCCATCGGCATGATGGAGGAGGTATCGCTCTGCCACTTCGCCAACGTCCAGCTCCGATGGTCGCGTGCCCATTTCAGTCGTAGTTACCGACATTGTAGTGTTAACATTGACATATGCGTGGATCGTCGATTGCGGAGACCCATCATTAGGAGTGCTCGGTGCACTGTGTTTACAGACACACTTGTACTCTCCACAGCATTAAAGTGTGGATGTTAGTTCCACAACTGTCCTGTTCTACCAGTCTGCCCAGCCTACGACGTCCCTCTGTAATGAGGGCGGCCGCCCAACCCCACGACGTCTGGACGTGGCTTCACTTTGGTTTCGCCACGTGTTAAAGACATTCGTCACAACGCTTCTCGAACACCCCAAAAGTCGTGCAGTTACTGAAACGCTCCTGCCGAGCCTCCGGGCCATTAAAATCTGCTCTCGCTCAAACTCGGATGGCGCGGCTTCACCGTTCTGCACATGGACAGCACGCCCACTGATACTGCACGCACCAAGCGTGTATTTGACTAGCAGTCATTCCTCGCCAGGTGACGCTGCTATCGCCTGGACGGGTTTATATCGATAGTAGGTCGGTGGTCATAATGTTCTTGCTGATCAGTGTATGAATACCAGTACAATCGATTGTTTATAGTAAATAAATTAACAAACGCTATTTAAAACTAGTGACATTTAGAGGGCTAATCCGACCCACTGGGGATTCCAAACAGTCGACCAATACTCAAGAATGGGTTGCACTGGTGTTCTGTACGCGGTCTTCTGTATAGATGAGCTAAACTTCCCAAAAATTCTTCTAATGAACCGAAGTCGACCATTTGCCTTCTGTACTATGTGCTCATTCCATTTCGTATTAGTTTACATTTGTTATGCTTAGATAATTAATCGTCGTGACAGGGTCAAGCAGCACATCACGAGTATTGTATTCGAGCATTATTGGATTGTTTTTCCTACTTACCTGCATTGACTGACTTTATCTACATTTAGAGCTAGCTGCCGTTCAACACACAAAGTAAAAATTCTAAGTAGTACTGTATCCTGCCACAATCACACAAAGACCTCTCCCAGAGGTGTATGTATACGGACTAAATGTCGAGTACGATTAAACGTTTGATATTATGTAGCTAAAGTTTCACACATCGCACAGCTTTCGTTGATGCTTTTTAATGGTGTGATTAATCTCTGTGAAAAGGTAAATTTACGAGTTTACTTGCATGTGTCTTGTAGTTTCAGTAATTTCCATCTTCAGTAACTCTGTGTTGAATGATGCACCGCACGGGTGCAGTTCACAGAGAAATGCAGTGCAATTTTTTTAAACTTAATTTGCTACTTATTTTTGGATTAAGACAACGTTAAAAAAGATTAAATTTTAGCTAATATCCAATATGTTCTAATACACTAACAATTGTAATAAGGTAAACCTGATTGGTCAGACTAAAATTTTCTGCACTAGATTCAAAATTCCTTGCAAAATTATTGTCACCCGTGTATGAATATTAGCAGTATAAAGCGTTTTTCGTTAGATAGCACTGCGCTGCTTTTCTTTTGTTAATATTTGCCCTTTATAACACACTCATTTTACAGTCTTAAAGCGCGTGCACAAGTTAGGGATAGCGAGCGAGTGGTTTATACGTAAAGGTCGTGAAAGCATAGAGAAATATTTCAGGTTGTAATATACTGTGAGCGCTGTGAAATTGCTTCGCGTCTTGAACGGCAGTGCAACTTTTACTCACACCAGTAACTTAAATACAGTGAGATGTGCTGTTTGTATACACGGATTTCGAAAACAATACTACAGCGTCGGATAACATCATATTCCTTCTCTTGTTGCAGAGGTGATGACACAGTTATATATTCTAATAGGTCAGTGATTGCTTACGTAAGGAATACTTACAACAATTTTTTCTTCTTGACAGACAATGCTTTTATGCCACATAACTAAATTTGAAACAGTTAATAGTAAAATATAGAAGTATTTCTTTAAACTATGGCGTAGTGCACAATATTTGTAATGACATAATCTTTGCAGCGAAAGGAAAGTCTATGAATCAAATGATAAATCAAATGATATTGTTTGAATTTGTAGTATTCTGTTTGTTTTCAGTAACAATCAATTAGTCTGTAAGAAAACATAAAACTGGTAAGTACGACAGTAGACTACGTAGGGATACCATCCCCGAATAAAAGACCCGTCATTCACAGGTAAATTACAAGATCACCTATTCTTAAATGTGCTAATCATTATGTAAATTCTCATTTTTAAATTGTATTAAATCATTCACACGCGCAAGCGCTTCTGGTGGCGAAGAATTACACTGGACAGCAACTCGAGCACCATATAGTGATGGTGTTTTGTTGGGAAACCTACAATGGCGGCCTATGAAAGTAATACTGTAAAAACCTGGCGGAACTAGTCAGCAAATCAGTTGTAATTTGTTCGTTAGTGCTCTTGGCTGTATGAAAATGTAGGCGCAATGAAACGAGCACTGGTGACAAAACAAAGATAGTCGCAGCCAACATCTGTTTGTTTCAAGTCTCATGAAACGACAGGTTCCCATCCACGTACCGAATATAAGGCTGTGTTAATTATACAATGTCAACGGCCTTGCCGCAGTGGTAACACCGGTTCCCATCAGATCACCGAGGTTAAGCGCTGTCTGGCTTGGCTGGCACTTGGATGGTTAACAGTCCCGGTCTGCCGGGCACTGTTGGCGACTGGGTGTCCCTCACCGATTTGATTCATGTTGACAGGATGTGTACAACATGGCTAGGGCTTCAACTTATGTAAAGAGGAAGGCGCAACTTTCAGCCACTTCCGAGAAAATAGTGTTTAAATGTTCTGCGTACCCCGTATGTATACTACTGTGTGGTCGCTACCAGGCAGAGGGTCGGTAGCCAAGTGATTGTTTAGTTTCGTAAGGTCTCTTAATCATAAGATTTCTGGATCGAAGCTAGCTGCTGGTGCTTTCTTTTTTATACTCACGTAATCCTAACTACAGACTTATTATGACTATCCAGGTTATCAGTATTCAATAATTCATTTACTATTTCCATATTATTTAGCCTGAAAAATAGGAAAACAAAATATTTTTGTAAGGACATTGGAAACAAACTATACACGATCATTTTGAATCAAGTCAGTATAGTCTTTACATTGATATTATTGTGCCTACATTCGCGACACGAATGGAACACTGCAGGAATCAGGATAATACTGATCGTAGAAACATGTAAAACAATAATTATTGTGGCGTACAGCACACGTAATAAACACAGTTTTTGCACTAGCATGGTTTTTTCAGTGTTTCTACTGCAAAACAAACTTCGTTTAAATTCATGAATGGCTCTCGGATATCACACAGCTTCGCAGCGTACCACGCATATCTGATCATATCGGCTGAAGGTGCAGACAACTGATGGTATACGACTGATTGAATTGTTGTGCAGTCTCCTCTTGAAGCTATCTCTCTATTGTGTTCAATGATGCACGAGCAATTTTGTAGCCGCTTTATAAGGTTTATCACCTTCCCGTGAAAATAAACATCGCTGGGCTGCACCGGTGGAGTACATTTTGGAGGAGTTACTTTAATACTGCACGTTGCCTGACCCTGTCTACCCTGAAAAATTTCGTCGTATAAAACCGGTTCCTTTGTCCTCTCAATGAATCGAAGAACAAATTATTTTCTCACGTGTGGCTTCAAGACGTCAATTAGAAATTTCCTGTATAGTACTGTTGTGAATTTTCCGGACTTTCTAAGTGGTAATCATAACGTTTTTGTGTTTGTGAGCGTACTCAACAGCTTCTTTCTGCACCCTTGGTCCAAATGAGCCAATAGTCTCTTGCAAGCAAACGAAGACCGTTGGTAGTAATTTTCCAGATAAGGTGACAACGTGTTATGCAGTGTATGAGTGTCACCTTGTGTATATCCCTTTGCTGCACAAGAACCACTTTTGTTCCGCGTTCGGCGAGAGTTCGGTCATAAGTTTATATTGGCACCATAGAACGAATTCACAAATAAACATAGTATGGTCTATAAATATAGTACTGCAGTCGATGTAAATGAATCAGGTACTTTTATTTGTAATACCTGTTTGATCAGTGTTAATAACAAAAACCTCGTCATATTATGTTGTGAGGAATCGAGTCTGCATTCGAAAATTTGCTACTGCATCAAGGACTTGCTGTAGTGTTGCGCTTTCCCTCTCGTATACAGCTCTTGTGACTTTCCTCTGACTAATCCGATGTCTTCGTTTGAAGAGCACGACCCACGAGTCAGAAGCTTGAAAATTTATAGGAAATTGGTTAGCAGTGAGAACTCATTCCTACAGGTTTCTCGTCGTCATCCGCTGATGACATTCTCGAACTTCTATGAAACGAGCATAGGTCCACGAATCAATTGTTTCAAGTAGTTCATGCTTTGTTCCACTTTGTTTTGTATGTTCTCCCCATATTTTCAAATCTTTCATGCTTTTGATGTGTGAAGCTCCCCTTCTACGAAGAGTGGCCAGACGCCATCCAGGGTGTTCTTCAGCTAGATTGACGACTCTAAGCTTGTAATACTGCTGAACGTAATCGCTGTCCATTTTATACTGCTTCTCTTCGGCCTCGTAATCGTCTGATGAAGGTGACGCTACTTCTTCAGATTCTTCAAACACACCATCATCAACAATGGCCGGCTGATGTGACCGAGCGGTTCTAGGCGCTTCAGTCCGGAACTGCGTTGCTGCTACGGTCGCAGGTTCGAATCCTGCCTCGGGCATGGATATGTGTGATGTCCTTAGGTTAGTTAGGTTTAAGTAGTTCTAAGTCCAGGGGACTGATGACCTCAGATGTTAAGTCCCATAGTGCTTAGAGCCATTTGAACCATCAACGATGCCTTGTAGGGCAATTAATTGGTATTGTACCACTATTGTTTGTCCGCTAGCATTTCGAAAATTCTGCGTAACACTTCTTCTCTAATATCTGTGTGTTCTTGCGTTATTACTACCGAAGGTTTCGAAGCGATGACATTGTTTTGGAGAAGAAGCTGTCCATAATACACACATGCCGTTTTTAATCGTACTTTTCAAATTTCATTTTAAAATGATTCGGCTACACAATCAGGCTCACGTTCTCTTGCTGTCGAAGTTCCAGGCACACCATTACATTTACTCGTAAAATCAAGACATCTTGGAACGCTAACATACGATTGAAGTATTCTTCATGTTTCTAAACGCTGTTCCGTTCCTCCCTCCACCAACCGAAAGTTGTTTGTGCACACGCGGCTGTTTCTGGTTGATCAAAACTAACTGCAAGAGTGCCGGAAAAATGGGTTCATACGGTGAGTCGTACCGTACCTGTACGCATACCGGGAAAATAGACTTATAGTAGGTTGAAACGTACCTACAGGAATACTGGTATAATGGTAAACTACTCTCCAAACGTGAGAGAAAAACCCGAATTTTCAAGGTGGAAATTATGTTAACAATAAGTGATTCCTTTAGATCCTGGTAATTTGCACAGTCGTAATAAACCTGTTATTAGAATTACGTGGGAACGAAAAAAAAAAAAATAAAAACAGTGGGGGAGCGAGATTCGATCAAGAGTCCTCGCATCTTATGAAACCAAGCGTTTACTAGGTCGGTTATGCACCCCTTGGCCGGTAGCGACCACACATATGCGCGCCTAAAACTTTGACTCGATTTTCTCTAAAACGGTTGCGAGCTGCGCCTTCCTTTTTACATACGTTGAAATCAGCCATGTTCCACACATCATATCAATATTAATCAAATCGGTGAGGGCAAGTAGGTACGGTCCCCTTATCAGCCCCTTCGAGCCCTATTGAGGAGCTACTTGATTGAGAAGTAGCGGGTATGGTCACCAAAAGTGACAGCGGCCGGGAGAGAAGTGTGCTGGACCACGTACAACTCCATACCCGCAACCGTTCACGCCTGCCGGCTGAATATGACACGGCGGTCGGTCGATACCGTTGAATCTACCAAGGCCTATTCGTACGGACTTCAATTATACAATATATGGAGTATCCGTCACGACCGAGAATGTGATAAGCTGACAACAAACACACCCCATTTGACAGAACATAACACGATAATGGGTACACTCATAAAAATAGACATGAATTACATATTATTGAGCGGACTCCGCACCCATCCCTCCCCATCCGCGCGCATAACTGTCAATTTCGGTCGCGACACAAATATGCAATGCAATGTAACTGAAAATAATTTGTTGAGCACCGAGTGATGTGGCGCATAGTTTAGCCAGACTCAGGCAGGGTTTCGGGAGGACTACAATTCAAACCCAAAGTCCAACCATCCACATTTACGTTTCCGTTGTTTCCCTTTACCACTTTCGGCGAATGCTGGAATAGTTTCTTTGGAAAGCACATGGCCAATTTCTTTAGCCTTCCTTGTTCTTCCCGAGGTTGTTTCCGCTCCCAATAATCTTGTCTTCGATGATAAGTTCTAATCTTCCCTTCCACTCTTTCTTCTCATCTCTCTTCTCCTTCTCCCTTCCTTTAAAACTATTATAACTCAACGTTAACACACGGAAAGCGCTACTAAGTGTAAATTAGAGCAATCAGAAAGACATGACAGTTGCTGCAACAAAATGTTTGAGATGTTCTTATTACAAATGTGTGTGTTAATTGAAAATACTACGTCATGTGGTAATATTTATGAAAATGCGGTGGCAGTGATTTTCTCAACTCTGTTTATTTTATTTGAATGATACAATATCCTTGTACTGCGTAGTGAAAGTTAAGACGATGTTAAATTTTTACGTAGCCTTTGCGCCGCAAATTATAATTTATGCTCTGTTTATCTATAGTCGCCTAAAGCCGACTTTTGAGATAGGTATTCAACAACGTGTTCAGAAATTTGGATCGAAGTAGACAGCGCAGTGACTGAGAAGCTGGGTGTGTATTCGCGAGGGAAACTCTCCCAGTCTCCGTCTACCGTCGTGATGGTTGCCTTACACTGAATCGCCAAAGATACTCGTACACCTGTCTAATATCGTGTAGGACCCCGCGGCACGCCGAAGTGCTGCAACATGACGTGGCATGGATTTGACTAAGTAGTGCTGGAGGGAACTGACACCATGAATCCTACAGGGCTCTCCATAAATCCGTAAGAGTACGAGGGGGTGGGGATCTCTTCTGAACAGCACGTTACAAGGCGTTTCAGATATGCACAATAATGTTCGTGCCCGGGGAGTTTGGCAGCCAGTGACTAAACTCGTGTGTTCCGTGCTTTCCTGGAGCCACCCTGTAGCAATTCTGGACGTGTGGGGTGTCGCATTGTCCTACTGGAATTGCCCAAGTCCGTCGGAATACACAATGGACATGAATGGATGCAGGTAATAAGTCAGGATGCTTACGTACGTGTCACATGTCAAAGTCGTATCTAGACGCATCAGGAGTCCCATATCACTCCAACTGCACTCGCCCCCACCATTACAGAGCCTCCACCAGCTTGAACAGTCCCCGGCAGACATGCTGGGTCCATGGATTCATGAGGTTGTCTCCGTACCCGTACACGTCCATCTGCTCGATACGATTTGAAAAGAGACTCCTCCGACCAGGCAACATGTTTCCAGTCATCAGCAAACCAACGTCGGTGTTGACGGGCCCAGGCGAGGCGTAAAGCTTTGTGTCGTGCATTCATCAAAGGTACACGAGTGGGCCTTCGTCTCCGAAAGCCCATATCGACGATGTTTCGTTGAATGGTTCGCACGTTGACACTTGTTGATGACCCAGCATTGAAATCTGCAGCAATTTGTGGAATGGTTGCACTGCTGTCGTCGTTGGACCTGTTCTTGCAGGATGTTTTTCCGACCGCAGCGATGTCGGAGATTTGATGTTTTAGCGGATTTCTCATATTCAGCGGTAAACTCGTGAAATGAAATGGTCGTACGGGAAAAACTCCTCTTCATCGTTATCTCGGAGATGCTGTGTCCCATCGCTCGTGCGCCGACTACAACAACACGTTCAAATTCACTTAAATTTTGATAACCTGTCATTGTAGCAGCAGTAACCGATCTAACAACTGCGCCAGGCACTTGTTGTCTCATATGGGCGTTGCCGACCGCAGGGCCGTATTCTGCCTATTTACATATCTCTGTATTTGAATACGCATGCCTATAGGCCTACCAGTTTCTATGGCGCTTCAGTGAATTTTTTCCCAAATGGACGTAGAGATACTTCTTTCAGATCCTGAGTACCAGATAGCTCTGATGATGGTAAGGATAGTAATTCGGAGTGGGAACAACCGAATGAAAATAATCGATGCAGTCGGTTATAGCTTTACTGATTCTTAGGATTAATATCATTAATTTTTTTCGTGTGAATCCAGTCTGTGGGAGCAATCGACACAGTCCGGCTCATTCTGTTATGAGCGGAAACATTCGATCGTTTTACAATTGCTAAGTCATTAGTGTTCACTTTACTCTGTTATCGCCTGTCTTCACGTATTGCCGTTCCAGTATTTCCTTCTTACTGTGTTCCATTAAGTAGCTATTATTTCAGTTTTTTCGTCCAACGCTATTATTGGGAGTTTTCTGCAACACGAAAAAGTTGAAAAGCTTGTATTCTTTTTTTGTCTGTGCTATTTGTCACCCACGTATTACTACCGTACAAGGCTACATTTCACGCAATTACTTCTATGAAATACTGTCTCATATTGAAATTTATATTCGATGTTAGCAAATTTCTTTTTCCTGAAGTTCTTTTCCATCTGTTTCCAATTTTGTATTATCTCTACTTAGTCATCAGTTATTTCGCTATCCAAATAGCAGGACCTACTCAATATTGTTAGTTCTTCATTTCCTAGTCTAATTGCCTCAGCATCACCTGATTCAATTCGACTCAATTCCATTATCCTTGTTTTATTTTTGTTGATCATATTATAAGCAATTTCCATGATATTATCCAATCCGTTCAGCTTCTCTTCCAAGTCCCTCAACATCTCTGACAGCAACTTACCAGATGACTTCAAAAAGTAAGTTACACACTATTAATGTAGGCCAAGTATTTTCATTATGCAACACAACACGTCAGAATAACACAGATACGTGACACTATTTATCAGCATAGTCACCAACTGTCTGTAAATAACAATCTGAACGTTGTACTAGTCGTTCAGTTTCTCGACGATACAAAGCCTCCTATTGGTCACGAAGCCATTCAAGAACCGCTGTGTGAACGCCCTCATCGTTGGAAGATAGCTTACCCGCAGATGTTCTTTCAGAAGTTGCAGGAAGATGGAAAACACTTAGCGCAAGACTGGACTTCCCGATCAGCGTCACCCACGTCTCTGCGGCCCTGGTCAAATTGTTGGCACCATTGCACTACTGGTAGACGCGACATTGCATTTGGTCCCTATACCGCCAGAAAATCACAATGAATCTGTGTGCAATTTAGGCGTTTTGCTCAAAAGAATTGTACTGAACCCTATACTTTAACTTTGGAGTAGGTTTCCAGTTGCCGCGCATTTCAGTCGCCCACTGTGATGTATCTGCTACACGTATGACAGGAGAACGGTCAGCAGGAAACCAGAAACATGTACTCTCAGCTGACAATTCGCCTCTCTTCTTGCGCTATGGACTTCCGTGGGACGACATGTGTAACTTCTTTCTAGAGTCCCTGCGTATTCCTTCTGCTTGAACTTTAGTTCTCTTTGGAAGTTTCTCCTTGATTTCTTTTACATCCTACTCAATGTACAGATGAATAACATCGGGGATAAGCTACAACTCCGTCGTGCTCACTCCTTAACTACTGTTTCTGTCGTGTCTGTCAACACCTTGAATTACTGTACCTTGATTCTGTACAAGTTTCAGGTAATTTTTTGCTCCCCGTATTTTGTCCCCGCTATCTCCAGAATTTCGAAGAGTGGTGTCCAGTCAATGTTGTCAAAAGCTCCCTCGAAATGTGTGAATGCTATGGATGTAGATTTGTCTTTCTTTGACCGGTTTTCAAATGTAAGTCGTAGCGTAATTTTTGCCTCGTGTGTTCCTGTATTTCTCCGAAATTCAGTCTGATCTTCCTCGACGTCGTCGTCTACCAGTTTTTCCATTCCTCTGTAAATAATTCGCCGCGGTATTTTGCACCCATGAGTTAGGTTATTTTAAATCAAATCCTGCTAAGGGTCCCTTGCAAGAACTTATTCGGACATAACATCGAACGCGATTAACAAAATAAGAATTTAAAGTTTTGGGTCGTCAAGTAAGGAGCAGAATGAGTGTGGAAAGGACAAGTGTTTTCAGTGTGTTGGGCGGTATCGAGCGCGCGCGTGATGCTCTGTGCCTGGCAGGCGGCTAAGTAGCACGGCCGAGCCCGCCCTGGCGCGGCGCGGTGCGGCACGGAGACTGACCGTATTGATTCAAGCCTTCCGTCTTCCTTCAAGGAATGTGGGACGCGTACGCCCAGCTTCGATTTAATAATGCACCAAGGCTGGCTGCCGCGTGCGGAAAGCAAAGGGCAGCAGGAAACCGTGCAAAGAGCGCGTCGGTAATATCGCAAAGTTATGCGCAGTATTAAATTACATCTGTTATATCACGAGACAATTTCTCGTCGCTGCAACCATTCATCTGTTTTTTCGGTTTGTCTTTGCACCTTCTCAGTTTCGCTCGCTTTCCTCTTCAGAATTTCCTTAGAAAAACAATCGAAGTAGGTCCCCTCCGCCCAATTTCCACACATACGTTACTTACACCGACGGAAAAAGGGTCGCAACACCAGGGAATAATCAATGTAGAGTTACGAAATTTCCGGAATACCTTTGTCTAGGTAACATATTTAAGTGGTCAGCTTTGCAAGGTCACATGTTAATGTAAGCGCGGCAAAAGTCATTGCAAATATGAAATGCTTGTACATTATTAACTGGTGTAACAGCCAGAATGTTGAATGCAAGTATACATTGTGTCGTAGAGGTGTCAGATATCAGTTTGTGGGATTGAGTTCCACGCCTGTCAGTACAGGGATGGTTAATGCTGGTTGTGGAGGACACTGGAGTTGCCGTCCAATGATGCCCATACATTTTCGGTTAAGACAGATCTACTTACCAAGTAGGACAAAGCAATATGTCGTCACTCTGTAGACCATTTTGGATTACAAGAGCGATATGTTGGCGAACATTATCCTATTTGGAAACACACTGTGGAATGACGTTGATGGGTGGCAGCACAACAGATCGAATCACCAGAATGACGTCCAGATTTGCAGCCAGGGTACGTGGGATAACCTCAAAGAGTGCTCCTGCTGTCATACGGAATGGCGCCCCAGACCGTAACTCCAGGTGTAGGTCCAGTGTGTCTAGGCCGCAGACAGGTTGGTTGCAGGCCCTCACCTGGCCACCTTCGAACCAACACACGGCCATCGCTGGCATCGAGGCAGAACCGGCTTTTATCACAACACACAACAGTCATCCAATCCTCCCGCCAACGAGCTGTCGCTTGACACAACTGAAGTCGCACATGGACGTGGTTTGGGGCCAGTTGAATACACGCTGCGTCTCATCTGGCTCGCAGCTGTCTTTGAAGTAATCGATATGTAAAAGTTCCAATTGCTACTCGAATTGATACTGCAGACGCAGTACGAAGCACCACAGACATACGCCAAAACCGACGGTCTTCCCTGTAGGTAGTGCCATGTGGCCGTCCGCAGCCCGGCTTTCTTGCGAGCGTACCTTCTCGTGACCAACACTGCCAGCAATCACGTACAGTGGCTACATTCCTGCCAAATCTTTCTGCAGTATCGCTGAAGGGACATCCAGCTTCTAGTAGCCCCATTGCACGACCTCTTTCGAACACGGTGAGCTGTTGATACTGCCGTCTTTTAAAGGCGTTCTTGACCAGCTTCGTCTCACTACATCCAATCTCGAAGGTGACTAATGCTCACGATCGTTACAGCACGTATTTAACTCAAACTGATTTGCACCCTTATAGTGTCCGCAACTAGCGTGAAATTTGATTAGACGTCATCTTTCAGATGTAGAAACACGCCTATCAACTTCAGTTTATCTCGCACAACTCCTCTTGGTGTTGCGATTTATTTTCCATCGGTGTGTTACCGCTACAACTTTTCATTTTAATTAGAGAATTTGACACCCCACCCACAGTGGACGTAGTATATAGTTGGTGGCTTTCAACCTTTAATGGGATAAATGATATTCCATTATTAGGACCACGACCCATTCAATCAGCAAACGCACACCATCGAGCCAAAACATTAATATCACCTACGTAATAGCGTTGTGGTTTATAACTGGAACTCAACATAATGGCAATCTGCGTGGAATAGATTCGACAAGACTCTACTAGACTTCCAGATATCTACGCACAGATCACGCAATTCTCACAAATTACGGGTCGGTAGTTTGTGGGCGCGGAGCTAGCACCCGATAGATGTGTTCCATCGGATTCATATTAGGCGAATTTGGTGCCCAATACTTTAACGTGAGTTCACGATCATGCCCTCGAACCGCTGCAGCACGATCGTGACGCATACAGTTACCGTGCCGCAAGATGCCATCGCTGTTGATGAAATGAGAGAATGCAGATGGGCTGCAGTAATGTTCACGTAGTCTATACCCGTTGTGGAGCCTTCGATTACTACTACAGGTCCCGTCGATGTCCAATACAGGTCCCATGGTAACCCAAGTGGTTGTCTCCCATAGGATAATACAGCTCCGTCGACCTGCTACCGTGGTGCAGTGCGGGTTTCGAGCAGCTGTTGGCCTGGATGACGGCATATTTGGCGACCTGGTATAACAAGAAACGTAGTTCATATGACCAGACGACGTGTTGCCATTGATCCACTATCCGATCTCGATGATCCGTGCCTATTGGAATCGTAACTGACAACCTTGTTGGTTAACATGAGAACACATAGGGAGCCCCTTGTTCCACAGTATGTGCTGAACGGTGTGCTTCGCAACACGTGTGGTGCATCAGCGTTTTACTCTGTCGTCATTTGCCACAAATCCATATCTATCCGCTTTACAGGGCGGAAAGGACTCCGATCTGCACGTTCTGTGATGAGGGGTGGTCCTCCAACTACTTGCGACTGCTCGTGGTTTCGCAGTCCCTTAACCATTTCCACAGATGCTAACTACAGTGGCATACGACAACTGACCAGCTGCGCCGCTACCGAGGAGGTCGTTTCCAGGTGCCGTGCCATAAGTGTCTGCCGTTTGTCAAAGTTGCACATATCAGTAGCTTTCCATATGTCGTTAAAATGATTGCAGGTTCGGTTGTGATCTGATTATACACTTTCCTTACGGCGTCACGTCCTCACCACGTCACCAGGCTGCGTTTAATCTAGTAATGGACAGTGATCCTAATGTATTGGCTTATCAGTGTCACAGCATAATACACTGAAGCGCCAAAGAAACTGCTATCGGCATGCGTTCTCAAGTACAGAGATATGTAAACAGGCAGAATACGGCTCTGCGGTCGGTAACGTCTGTATAATACAAGAAATGTCCGGCGCAGTTTTTAGATCGGTTACTGATGCCACAATGGTTGGTTATCAACATTTGAGTGAGTTTGAACGTGGTGTCGGTGCACGAGCGGTGACAGCGTCACTGAGGTAGCGATGAAGTGGGGATTTTTCCCATACGACCATTTCACGAGTGCCCCGTGACTATCAGGAATCCGGTAAAACCTCAAATATCCGACATTGCTGCGGCCTAAAAAGGATCCTGCAAGAATGGGACCAACAGTGCCAGCGTGCGAACCGTTTAACGAAACGTCATCGATATGGGCTTTGGAGCCGAAGGTCCACTTGAGTACCCTTGATGTCTACCTGACACAAAGCTTTACGCCTCACCTGGACCTGTCAACATCGACATTGGACTGTTGATGACTGGAAACATGTTGCCTGGTAGGACGTGTCTTGATTCAAATTGTATCGAGCATGGCCGAGCCGTTCTAGGCGCTACAGTCTGGAACCGCGCGACAGCTACGGTCACAGGTTCGAATCCTGCCTCGGGCATGGATGTGTGTGTTGTCCTTAGGTTAGTTAGGTTTAAGTAGTTCTAAGTTCTAGGGGACTGAGGACCTCCGAAGTTAAGTCCCATAGTGCACAGGGCCATTTGAACCATTTTTTGTATCGAGGAGATGAACATGTACGGATATGGAGACAACACCATGAATCGGTGGACCCTGCATTTCAGTACGGAAGTGTTCAAGCTGGTAGAGACTCTGTAATGGTGTGGGGCTTGTGTAGTTGGAGTGATATGTGACCCCTGATACGTCTAGATATGACTCTGACAGGTGACATCCTGTCTGATCACCTTCATCCAAACATGTCCCTTGTGCATTCAGACGGACTTGGGCAGTTCTAGCAGGACAATGCGACATCCCACACGTCCAGAGCTGTTACAGGTTGGCTCTAGGAACGCTCTTCCGAGTAGAAACACTTCCGCTCTCCACCAAACTCCCCAGACAAGAACATTATTGAGCATATCTTGGATGCCTTGCATCACACTGTTTAGAAAAGATCACCACCCCATCGTACTCTCGCTGATTTATGGGCAGCCCTGCAGGATTTATAGTGTCAATTGCCCCAGCACTACTTCAGACATTAGTAGAGTCCATGCCACGTCGTATTGCGGCACTTCTGCGTGATCACGATATTAGGCAGGTGTACCTCTTTCTTTGGCTCTTCATTTGACGTTCTTACAAGCTTTCACATTTCACGAAAAGTTAAAGATTCTTGGTGAGCATCGTTGAACGTCGAAGTGACATACATTGAGATAACCGACCTAAGAATAGAAAAGCAACTAGTAGCTTAGTGCTGGAAATGCATCAGGACCAGCTGAGATACCTATAAAATTCTGCAAAGATATGGAAAGAAGTTGCTCCTCTTCTAGTAACAGTTTATCTTCGTTTGCTGGAGCGTCGAAGGGTACCTAAAAACTATGGTCCGAACAGGCATCGGAAGGCCCAACGGTACCGATCGATTGCCTTGCCATCCTGAGCGGATAGGCGTCATCTGGTGCAGATATGGTGGTGCATGTGGTCAGCACACCGCTCTCTCGGCCGTTGTTAGTATTCGTGACCGGAGCTGCAATTTCTCAGTCAAGCAGCTCCTCAATTGGCGTCACAAGGGCTGAGTGCACCTCGCTTGTCAACAGCGCTCAGCAGACAGGGCGGCAACCCATCCAAGTAGTAGTCAAGGCCGACAGCGCTTAACTTCTATGATGTGACGGGAATCGCTGTTACCACTGCGGCAAAATGAGGGGTGTCTAGCGACTGGAAGAAAGCTAAGGTCATTCCCGTTTTCAGGAAGGGTCGTAGGACGGACGTACATCATGTCGTTAGGTCAATGTGTTGTAGAATTATGGAATATGTTTTATGCTCAACAGTTATGACGTTTTTTTGGAAACGAAAATCCCTGCTAAAATCAACACGGATTGCGCAAGAAGATATCTTACTAAGCTCAGTTCGCACTGTTCCTCCAAGAAATCCATAACGCAGGAAACAACGGCGGTCAGGTTGATGCCATGTACCTTGACTTCAGGAAGGCATTTGAGACCGTCCCGTACTGCCATGTAGTGAAAAAATACGAGATTGCCGAATATGGGACCAGATTTGCGACTGGATTCAAGACTTCCTTGCAGATACTGTAGAACTCAGCACGTCACTCTTAACGGAACAAAACCGAGAGAGTTACGAGTGCTGTTCAGAAAAGAATGACCATAATTTTTTATGGTCATAATTTCTCGCGCTAAAATTTAAACTTAACGATATTCTGTTAGCTTAATGTGCAACAAACACGCCGTAGTGGTTTCATTGTTGGGACTCGTGGTTCCCGCCTGTGAGAGGCAGGCAAGGTCAGACATGTTCAGTATCGCCTACCGCTGCTTTGGAGGTAACATGCGAGGAACAAATG
Source organism: Schistocerca serialis cubense (assembly GCF_023864345.2). Lineage (NCBI taxonomy): Eukaryota > Metazoa > Arthropoda > Insecta > Orthoptera > Acrididae > Schistocerca > Schistocerca serialis. The sequence goes on along the minus strand of NC_064641.1, from coordinate 738,160,915 downwards.
GGGCTTTGAAATTCTGCTTTCGTCTCAATAAATCTTCAGTTGAGGCCTATACAATGTTACAGGAGGCCTATGGAGAGTTTGTCCTTCCCAACAACACAGCTCGAAGGTGAAATGTTTAAAGAGGGGAGACAATCAATTTCTATGGCAGGTGGACCCGGTGCTCCAGTTACAGCTCTTAAGGAAGAAAACATCAACATTGCTGCTGTCATTGTGAGAGAGGTTCGTCGAATTACTTTAGTATCACTTTCTAAAATACTGAACATTCCATTGGGTGCCACCCACACGTTAGTGACAGAAAAGTTACACATGACACGTGTTCGTGCGTGATAGGTTCCAAGACTGTTGATTCCGGAACAAAAGGACATTCGCGTGCAGCTCTACATGCAGTTTAAGATGATAGAGGAAGATGCGGAGTTTCTTTGAAATGTAATCACTGCTGATGAAACTTGGCTACATCATTTTGATCCTGAGAGCAAACAACAAAGCTCAGTGTGGAAATCTCCTTCATCACCAATCTCCAAAAAAGCAAAAGTGGTTGCTTCGGCTGGGAAAGTTATGATCATCTCATTCTTTGATATGTATGGAATGGTTTGTCAGTATGTTGTATATACACACACACACACACACACACACACACACACACACTCACACACTCACTCACTCAGTAACTGGACAATGCTACAGGGATATCCTGAAACATTGATTGCAAGTCCATACCAGGCGCAGAAGACCACATTTCCGTGAAGCAGGCTAGATGCTGCACCATTATAATGCGCGGCCGCATATTGCCAATGTTGTTGCTGAGTATTTTGCGAAAATGAACATAAAGTGCATCCGTCACACTCCCTTTAGTCCGCATTTAGTCCCGTGTGACTTTTTTCTGTTCCCTAACCTGAAAAAACGCCGTCGTGGGAGGCATTATCATCAGAAACGGTGGTGAAGGCTACTGAGGCGATTTTGAAGGACCTCTCAAAAAATGGTTTCCAGCACGTATTTGAAGACTGGCAGAAACGCTGGGACAAGTGCATCGCATTCATGGGATACTGCGTTGAGAAGGACCATCAAAATTATGAGGATGAGTAAAGGTATGTTGTAAAAAAAAAAAAAAAAAAATTATGCCGATTCTTTGTTGAACAGCCCTCGTAATTTTCTGACTACTCCAAGGAAGTGTGATAGGACCTAACTGTTTACAATGTGCATAAATTATGAAGCAGAAAGAGTCGGAAGCTCTTTAAGACTGTTCGGAGATGATGCGGTTGTCTGTAAGAAACCAACAATGCCAGAAGACAGAATCGATTTGCAGAATGACCTACAGAGGATTGATGAATGGTGAAGGCTCTGGCAGTTGATCCTGAATGTAAATACTGTAAATGTACCCACTGCGCTTACATAGGAAAAGAGACCTTAAGCGGAATGACCACATAAATAGTTGAAAAAGCAGACGCCAGACTGAGATTCATAGGAAGAATGTTAAGGAAATGTAACTCGTCCACGAAGGAAATGGCTTGCAAGGCGCTTGTTCGACCGATTCTTGAATATTGTTCATCAGTAGGGGATCCTTACAATGTAGAAGAGTAGAGAGAAGATTCAACGAAGAGCGGCGCGTTTCGCCACGGGATCGTTTAGACCGCATGCGGACGTTGCAGAGACGCTCGACAAACTCCACTGGCAGCGTTACAAGATAGGTTTAGTATTGAAATTTCGAGATAGCACTTTCCTGGTAGAGCCGCACAACATATTATTTCCTGCCACATACATCTCGCGAAATGACCAAGACGAGATAATTCGAGAAATTAGAGCTAACACAGAGGCTTAACAAAAGTCATTCTTCCCATGCGCCATTCACGAGTAAACAGAGAAAGGGGGTCAGTTATGATACCAGAAGTGCCTTCCGCCATACACCGTTAGGTGGCTTGCGAAGTATTGAAGTAGTGTAGGTTTCGTAAATGTTGATTATGGGACACTTATCTCATGGTCTTCGAACACGATATACTCAATTCTGCAACTAGGAGAAAGCAGGTGATTCGGCCTCTCTAGACTTTAGAAAACCTTTGGATTAAGTAGCACATCGAAGCCTCATAAAGAAAATAAATTCCTGTAGCGATGTATAACAGATTTGCAGCTAGTTAGAGAATTTCGTGGCATTCGGGATGCATCACATCCTAGGAGAGGAGTCACTTACAGACACTGTGTACAGACTGCTGTGCCCAAAGATAGTGTAGTATGACCACTACAGTTCATCTTTTATATTGATAGGTAAGCGGATACGTCAGTTGCAATCTGACTTTCGCAGGTGATGCAGTTACTGACAGAATACTGCATCCAGTAAAATTTGCAGTAATATCCAGTTATAACTTGAACATAAAGTACCTACCCTTATTTATCAGTGTAAGAATTCAGTACTTGATTAAAGTCCTTATGTAGGTTCGAGTAAGATCTTCCTTTTTTATTTCAAAAGTGGCTGTTCTCCTGTGGCAGGAAGCGGGGAAATGCGCCATTCTCTTGTGGATTCTGTCTTTTTTTGTTCGCGTCTCATAAAGAGTGAACCAAAAATCGCGCACTACGACGCCGCAACGACATTCCTCGCATACTAATATTACAAAAATGTCTGTAACGAAATTTAGTTGCCGGCCGAAGTGGCCGTGCGGTTAAAGGCGCTGCAGTCTGGAACCGCAAGACCGCTACGGTCGCAGGTTCGAATCCTGCCTCGGGCATGGATCTTTGTGATGTCCTTAGGTTAGTTACGTTTAACTAGTTCTAAGTTCTAGGGGACTAATGACCTCAGCAGTTGAGTCCCATAGTGCTCAGAGCCAGCCATTTTTGAAATTTAGTCCTGTGCATATTTTTGGTAGAAAATAGACGTCAAAGAGTCAGTTTGGCAAACTTTTAATCGCGTTTACCATAAGGATTTTAACTCAATACGTCTGACTGTGCTGCCTAATTAATGCAGTGCATAGAGCTATGCATTACTATAATAAAGTAACTATGCTGCTTAGTTGGTGCAATGGATAAAGTTATGTATTAGAATAATAATGTTCGAGAGTTCAATTCTGGGTCTACGCGTAACTATTTATATATTCTGATTTTGGGCTGCGTGGTACGGTATCTGGCTTTTTAATTGTTACAGCATGTCTGCTGCTGCTGCTGTTGCTGCTGCTGCTGCTGCAGCATGTCTCCCCCACATGAATCATGGACCTTGCCGTTGGTGGGGAGGCTTGCGTGCCTCAGCGATACAGATAGCCGTACCGTAGGTGCAACCACAACGGAGGGGTAACTGTTGAGAGGCCAGACAAACGTGTGGTTCCTGAAGAGGGGCAGCAGCCTTTTCAGTAGTTGCAAGGGCGTCTGGATGATTGACTGATCTGGCCTTGTAACAATAACCAAAACGGCCTTGCTGTGCTGGTACTGCGAACGGCTGAAAGCAAGGGGAAACTACAGCCTTAATTTTTCCCGAGGGCATGCAGCTTTACTGTATGATTAAATGATGGCGTCCTCTTGGGTAAAATATTCCGGAGGTAAAATAGTCCCCCTTCGGATCTCCGGGCGGGGACTGCTCAAGAGGATTTCGTTATCAGGAGAAAGAAAACTGGCGTTCTACGGATCGGAGCGTGGAATGTCAGATCCTTTAATCGGGCAGGTATGTTAGAAAATTTAAAAAGGGAAATGGATAGGTTGAAGTTAGATATAGTGGGAATTAGTGAAGTTCGGTGGCAGGAGGAACAAGACTTCTGGTCAGGTGACTACAGGGTTATAAATACAAAATCAAATAGGGGTAATGCAGGAGTAGGTTTAATAATGAATAGGAAAATACGAATGCGGGCAAGCTACTACAAACAGCATAGTGAACGCATTATTGTGGCCAAGATAGGTACCAAGCCCACACCTACTACAGTAGTACAAGTTTATATGCCAACTGGCTCTGCAGATGACGAAGAAATTGAAGAAATGTATGATGAAATAAAAGAAATTATTCAGATTGTGAAGGGAGACGAAAATTTAATAGTCATGGGTGACCGGAATTCGAGTGTAGGAAAAGGGAGAGAAGGAAACATAGGTGAATATCGATTGGGGCTAAGAAATGAGAGGAAGCCGCCTGGTAGAATTTTGCACAGAGCACAACATAATCATAACTAACACTTTGTTTAAGAATCATGAAAGAAGGTTGTATACATGGAAGAACCCTGGAGATACTAAAAGGTATCAGATAGATTATATAATGGTAAGACAGATTTAGGAACCAGGTTTTAAATTGTAAGACATTTCCAGGGGCAGATGTGGACTCTGACCACAATCTATTGGTTATGACCTGTAGATTAAAACTGAAGAAACTGCAAAAAGGTGGGAATTTAAGGAGATGGGACCTGGATAAACTGAAAGAACCAGAGGTTGTACAGAGTTCAGGGAGAGCATAAGGGAACAATTGACAGGAATGGGGGAAAGAAATACGGTAGAAGAAGAATGGGTACCTTTGAGGGATGAAGTAGCGAAGGCAGCAGAGGATCAAGTAGGTAAAAAGACGAGGGCTAGTAGAAATCCTTGGGTAACAGAAGAAATATTGAATTTAATTGATGAAAGGAGAAAATATAAAAATGCAGTAAATGAAGCAGACAAAAAGGAATACAAACGTCTCAAAAATGAGATCGACAGGAAGTGCAAAATGGCTAAGCAGGGATGGCTAGAGGACAAATGTAAGGATGTAGAGGCCTATCTCACTAGGGGTAAGATAGATACTGCCTACAGGAAAATTAAAGAGACCTTTGGAGATAAGAGAACGACTTGTATGAATATCAAGAGCTCAGATGCTAACCCAGTTCTAAGCAAAGAAGGGAAAGCAGAAAGGTGGAAGGAGTATATAGAGGGTCTATACAAGGGCGATGTACTTGAGGACAATATTCTGGAAATGGAAGAGGATGTAGATGAAGATGAAATGGGAGATATGATACTGCGTGAAGAGTTTGACAGAGTACTGAAAGATCTGAGTCGAAACAAGGCCCCCGGAGTAGACAACATTCCATTGGAACTACTGACGGCCTTGGGAGAGCCAGTCCTGACAAAACTCTATCATCTGGTGAGCAAGATGTATGAAACAGGTGAAATACCCTCAGACTTCAAGAAGAATATAATAATTCCAATCCCAAAGAAAGCAGGTGTTGACAGATGTGAAAATTACCGAACTATCAGCTTAATAAGTCACAGCTGCAAAATACTAACACGAATTCTTTAGAGACGAATGGAAAAACTGGTAGAAGCCAACCTCGGGGAAGATCAGTTTGGATTCCGTAGAAACACTGGAACACGTGAGGCAATACTGACCTTACGACTTATCTTAGAAGAAAGATTAAGGAAAGGCAAACCTACGTTTCTAGCATTTGTAGACTTAGAGAAAGCTTTTGACAATGTTGACTGGAATACTCTCTTTCAAATTCTAAAGGTGGCAGGGGTAAAATACAGGGAGCGAAAGGCTATTTACAATTTGTACAGAAACCAGATGGCAGTTACAAGAGTCGAGGGGCATGAAAGGGAAGCAGTGGTTGGGAAGGGAGTGAGACGGGGTTGTAGCCTCTCCCCGATGTTGTTCAATCTGTATATTGAGCAAGCAGTAAAGGAAACAAAAGAAAAATTCGGAGTAGGTATTAAAATCCAGGGAGAAGAAATAAAAACTTCGAGGTTCGCCGATGACATTGTAATTCTGTCAGAGACAGCCAAGGACTTGGAAGAGCAGTTGAATGGAATGGACAGTGTCTTGAAAGGAGGATATAAGAGGAACATCAACAAAAGCAAAACAAGGATAATGGAATGTAGTCTAATTAAGTCGGGTGATGCTGAGGGAATTAGATTAGGAAATGAGGCACTTAAAGTAGTAAAGGAGTTTTGCTATTTGGGGAGCAAAATAACTGATGATAGTCGAAGTAGAGAGGATATAAAATGTAGACTGGCAATGACAAGGAAAGCGTTTCTGAAGAAGAGAAATTTAACATCCAGTATTGATTTAAGTGTCAGGAAGTCATTTCTGAAAGTATTCGTATGGAGTGTAGCCATGTATGGAAGTGAAACATGGTCGATAAATAGTTTGGACAAGAAGAGAATAGAAGCTTTCGAAATGTGGTGCTACAGAAGAATGCTGAAGATTAGATGGGTAGATCATATAACTAATGAGGAAGTATTGAATAGGATTGGGGAGAAGAGAAGTTTGTGGCACAACTTGACCAGAAGAAGGGCTCGGTTGGTAGGACATGTTCTGAGGCATCAAGGGATCACCAATTTAGTATTGGAGGGCAGCGCGGAGGGTAAAAATCGTAGAGGGAGACCAAGAGATGAATACACTAAGCAGATTCAGAAGGATGTAGGTTGCAATAGGTACTGGGAGATGAAAAAGCTTGCGCAGGATAGATTAGCATCGAGAGCTGCATCAAACCAGTCTCAGGACTGAAGACAACAACAACAACGTCTTGTTCAAAACATGTGCAATTATTTAATACCAACACAGAAATGAAAATAGTCGTTTTTATTATTCTACTTTTAAAGATATATTTTTCCTTAAAATGTATATCCTGTTCCAGGCATTGCACCTATACATGCTTTCCTGTCACCATTCCTTTTCTTCAGTTGTATGCCATTCCGCCATTCACAAAGCACCGAAGGCTAATGTATGTTTTGTGAAAGACACGCTGTCACTGATAGTCTAATAAAGTTTTAAACTTGCCGCTACTATTTAATGTAGCATTTATGTTTCACTTATCCACATTGATAAGTTTCTGTCCCGTGGCAGGTAATTAATTTGTAACTGGCTACTACTCTTAGTGAAAATTTCTGAAATGCCTGAGCAATAATTAATTCAACGTTAAAAAAAACTGTGGATGTAGGATATGTATTATTTAAGAAACGGCGTATGTTACATTATTATTGGTTGGAGGAAAATTAAATAGTAAAAAAATTACACTTAGACCCGAAATAGAACACTTGAACTAGAATATTCTAACGAAAAATTCTATGCAATGCACCAGATGCTAATATTTGTCTTACGGCGAATAACAGTGTTATTTCTTTGACGTCCATTTTCTACTGATCATACGCTTGTGTCGCAATTTTGTTAGACATTTTTGGACAGTTATTATGGAAGGAATTACACTGTAATGTTAGTGTGCGAATTTTGGTTCACCCTGTGTACTGAACGAAGCGGCGCATTGCTTTCTTTCCCAATACGACTCAAGCTCACTCGTTCACGTTTTTCTTGGTTTTTGTGAAGTCTATAGGCGAAAGCGAGGTCCTTTTGGAATAGAGTACCGGTAGTTCAAGGTACCACTTTTTTGATAACTAAGGCAGATAATGAACTTCAATTACTTTGATGTCAGTTGAAGTTAAACTCTCACGAGGTGGGGAAAAATAGTCGGTGTATATTTTTTGTTTTGTTTTTGTGCACTCACTGAAGTCAGTTCCATGTCAGTTTATACTGATTTATCAGAAATGGTGAGCTTTCTAGTTAGGCGTATGTTTCTTCTGAAGCAACAAACAACCAAGTACCTACTTTGAAGTCTGTAATCTCTCATCGGAACTGTTTGACGAATAATGGCGTCACAAAAAGGCGACCGAAAAGTTAAGATAATCATTTTATTGGCATTTTCCTTAGTTCACTGAAACCTACCTTCAGTCACTTCCTATAACATCCCCTTCTTCCTAGGCACTCAGGCGCTGAATCTTTTGTTGTGCGTGCAAATTAGGAACAAATGTCAGACGAATGTGGGTCCATAGTAAGCAGGACACGGTAGCGTTGAGCTACGTTCATAGGAATGATGCACTTCTTAGCTTTCTCATATACCTTTAACATCACATACGCGTTGTTGCAGCAGTCACAGATAGTTATTTAGGGATTCTGAAATAACTGATACAAAACAGTTGCCTTTCATTGTATGGTTGTGATGAGTGAAATTGGTTTAATGGGGTGTTACGTACGATGTAATTTTCGGTCTAGCGCACGGTCTGACTACACTCGTCGGCTTTCACCAGTGGCGTCACGAGTCGACGATGCGAAGGATGTAAGCGGCCTGTTGCTACTTGTTATCTATGACTGTCCCAGTAACTGCTGTAAACTATGAGGTTCATTCAGATGAAACCTGGTCAGTGCGTCTGCCTTACACGTAAGTTGGCACCAAGTAACTGCGGGTATGGTGGCGCCTGTTGCATAGCGCCAGTGTGGTTTCACGCCGATGAGAAGGTGGTCACACAAGTTATCGTCCACTACCGAACATGCAGGCGAGTTAGCAGAAACAGCGAGGAGTGATTCTATTTTTGGCGAAGGAGGGAGTTGGAGGCCGTGAAATGTATCGATGGAGGCTGTGTATGATGAGTACAGTCAGTAGTTCATGTGTTGTGGAATGGCGCAAACGAATCCTTGAGGAGTGCGAGTCACTGGAAGACGATGCTCGTACTAGACAGGCTCATCGTGTCATCACACCGGAAATGGTTGCGGAAATAAAAGCTTTAGTCTAGGACAACCGCAGAATCTCCGTGGACGAGATCCATCGATTACTGGGTATTAGCGTATTGTCACAGGTGACGAAACATAGTGTCACCATTTTGAACCGGAAAGCGAGCGTGAGAGCAAGCAGTGGAAACATGCGACTTCACCACTTCCAAAGAAATCGAAGGACGTGCACACCAGTTCTGGTAAGGTCACGTCCTTTTTTGACCACAAGGTCCCACTGCTTGTGGAGTTCCTGGAACTGGGAACCACCATCAGTGGCCAGTGTTATCAAGCACTTTACAGAACCTTAAACGAGCCATCAAGTCTAAACGCCGAGGCATGTTGTCCAATGGTGTTAACCTCCTGTATGGTAATGCTCGCCCACACACGGCCAATGCGGTGAAAACGACGTTGCACTAGTTTCAGTGGGAAACGCTGGAGCATCCACCGTACAGTTCCGCCCTTTCACCTTGTTACTTTCGTGTGTTGGATCTCCAAAACAAGCTATTCGTAGACATCGATTCGCAACGGACGACGAAGTATGAGACTGTGTCCCGGCCTGGATCCGACAGCAGCCTACTAGTTTCTTCAAGGATGGAATCGGCCTGCTAGTGTCGCAATGGGCGGCTATTTTTGAGTGTGTGTACTGTGTATAAATACATTTTTGAATAAATAAAATCGTTACCATTACTTTACACTTGTGACCCGGTTTCATTTGAATGCCCCTTATGTGTTGTTTATTCCAAATAAGTCGCGATATACGAGGGTGCGGTTAAGCAGGAGCCTGAGGGCACATCTTAAATTGTTGCTAGAAAAACGAGTAGCAATCATACCACAATCTCGTTTCTCAAAAATGTTTTGTTTGTGCTTTCCGTGTTTGGTACGATTTCAGAGGGTAAGGTTGGGGAGGAGCCTAAGAGCACAGCTGAAATTGTTGGAATGGGACGATTAGTTATTATATTTCTAACATTGTGTCTTTCAAATATTTGGTTGTTTTTCGAATGTGGAACGTTTGTCGAGTGTATGGCAGGAACCTAAGAGCGCAGCTTAAATTGCTACGATCGAAACGAGTATAGATCATATTTATCACCTTGGTTCTTACAAATATTTGCTGGTTTTTCATTTGTGAGGACGTGTGGAGGCGCGGCGTATTTCAAATGGATTCGTGTAGGGGCAGCGTATTTCAAATAGATCGTAAGGGGCTTGTTGTTAGTGGTGGCGGCCCCTGGGGGTGTTTGTTTGTATTGAGTTTTGCCTTACTATTTCGTCGTTTGCAGTACGGTAGCGTGTGTGTGTCCGTGTTTGTGATCTTTTTGGTTCACTGTGAGATGGGAGTTTGTTTATGGAAGGGGGAAGATGATGTCTGCGTTTGAGCTGTATAGTTGTAGTGAAAATTGTGATACCGATTATTATGGGTTTGTGCGAGTGTGGGGTGTCTGGTACAGCTTTCTTCGTTTGAGCTACGGTCAAGTGCATTCTCATTTCTGATTATTATGGTTTTGGGAGGGGTGCTAGTGGGCGGGCGGTGTCTGGTATAGCTGTCTTCGTTTGAGTTATATAGGTCACTAGAAACATTCGCTTCTAGTTGTTTGCATCTTGTATTTTTTGTTCGGTATATTCAGCAGGAATTCGTGTGCGTTACTTCTCGATTATATGGTTGTCATGAAATGATGCTCGTCTTATTCCAGTAATTTTAGTTTGACCCCGCCCAAAACCCCTTAATTCCCGTGGCAATCGCGTTAGTTTCATGTCGGTGACTGAAGTATTTCGTTTGTTTCTTGTGTTTGATTGCTGCCGTAATGGTCTATTTTGTGGTCGCCATCTTGAAGAACGTAAGTGCCGTGTTGTTAAATGTTATCTCTGGTTGTCTTAGTAACTAGTGTAAAACGTGCTGTCTATTCCAGACACGACGTTATGGATCAGAGCAGACGGGTGGAATCCGACCGTGCACTAATCCCCAATTTTCTAAAACATCTCTGCTGGGACATCACTTGATTCACGTAGCAGACCCATCTAAACGCAGTGGTACCATTATCGTTAAGAGTCAGGAATTATCCAGGCAAGCTACTGATAGCGCATTAATCGCTGATCCGTTTTAAGTAATAAGTACTAGTCACAAATCATAACGTACATAGTACCTGCCGAACGCATTCTCCGCTAGCGGCTGCGACGCGTTGCCACGCAACGTTTCACCGCTATAAAAATAGCGTATTTTTGTTATCCTCAAGGCAGACAAGTGGTCCGCACTGGTGGTTAGAAAGGGCGACTATTTATGTCTATTGGAGACGCGTGTCGAGACAATAGATAGTTGGCACGTAGGAGATGGCAGTCACTACGAAACTGGAGGCAAATGTGCCTTAGAGGAATTACTTCCTGCTGCTGTCGGAGCCCAGTGATGTTACGTGCGCGAATTTTTTAGATGTTTCATTTTCCCACCATCATTTTCTGGTAACGGAGCTTATAGGTGAAAAAATTATAGTCTGCCGTCAGCAAATACTTATTTCTACGAACAGAATTAAACAATTAAAATAGTTTTGACTTAGGCTTTCCCGGAGGATCTGTTGCAAACACAGTGCTCGGGTTGCCACTGACGACACATCCGAAAAGTGTAATCGCAATTTAAAAGTTATATATAACATGGTATTAGTATCATGTACGTGCCTGTTCTCAGACAGTACACGTATAAATTTAATAAACCTCCGATGCGAATGTGAATTATATGTATCTCTTGCACAAAAGTATTACTCACGAGCTGGCAAGTCTTAGACGGGTTGTCTTGGCTGTCACGCATTTTTGGGTGTTAAATGTTTCCGCACGTTAATTCACGTTTTCCTATATAGTGGCGCTGTAAATCGGTTGATGTTTGTGAAACTTGCAGTAACAAGGAGGATGTTTATAGTTGAAATAACCTTTATCCGAAGGTTATATACATGACAGTACACTGTTTCGGATTACAGTACTGTACATAAACATTCCACTCAAAGAATTCGCTTCGGTGTAAAGTCCGAACGTGTTGCAGTGACAACATCCAAACATCGTGACATAAATCAGAGGACATGAATATGTTTCTAGGAAATGATCCTGCACATAGTTTGTACACAAAACGACAGTGATCGCTAGTAAGAGAGGAGGAGCATCGTACTTATCGTCCCGTCGACGCTGAGGTCTTTAGAGACTAAGTCGGATTGCGGAAGATAGGGAAGGAAAAGAATCGCGACTTTCTCAAAACAACTATCACGGCATTTGTTTAGATTAATTAGGGAATTCACGGAAAACCTAAATCTGTGATGTCTGACAGATTTGAACCGCCATCCTCCGGGATGCTAGTCTAGTGTGCTAATCATTACGTTTGTGGTTGTTGAAGAACAAATAGGTGCAGTCTTGTCGTAGATAAATTCGATTTGAGACATGCGAAGCGAACTCTCAAGGCACGTCACACGTCTGTTTTTCTCCTCGAAGTAGGCTCGTATATTCCCCGCTGCATGTAATTTGGAATACTATTGCTGAAACAGGTCATATGGAGTTGTTTGAGAAAGAGGAAACCATTCACGCTCTGAAAATTCCTTTGTGCAGAAGCTGCTGTTAGTATTGCCCTGAATACCCCTGAAGTCGTATCTTGTATCCGATGGAGCCTCCAATAGTCACACTTAGCGACGTTCCTATACCAGATTAGGCACAATATCTGTTGTTGATATGAGTACCCAAAATTATATGGATATTGCAAGATATTGAATTTTTCGTACATTTGAAGCTTTTCTTTAACAAGAAACAAGGTTAAAATCGAAATTATGCTATATATTCATGATCCAACTTTAATATAAAATAGCAACGTAAACAATAAAGGAGAAATAGTCCAAACGGAAACAAAATATAGGGCTTGATATAAATATTATGCTACACATACAGTATGTACCATTAATAAAATGCATTATTATAACCTTTCCTTTAAGACTAATACTCAGTAACAACGTGCTTTCTTTAAGACAAAAGCACGCATTCAGAATACAAGGCAAAAGTGGGATTCAGCTTGGGTATAAAATCAACACTCGAATCACTATTAAAGAGGAAGTTTCTACGTACTTAATCATTAGTATATGTTGTTGAAATAGTACATGTTCGTTATCAACCAGATAGTGTGTATTTTATACGGCTACACATACGTTCTCTATGTTCTACACTCATTCTGTATATAATTTCATATTAAACTAGCTATACAGTTAAGTAAAATAAAGTCGTATGGCTTGAATAGCTGGGAGACCCCGAAAATCAGTTTCAACAACCTAATTGAAAAGGTTTTTCCTATGCTTCGTGCCCGCAGACACCTTTCCTTAGCGAAGTATGAGAGTTGTGTAGGTAATTGTACCTGTTAAGTGTAGGTGACTGTAATGTGAGTGCGTGGGGTGGAGTGTCAGTTTGGTGTTGGAGATGATGCGAAAAGGGCGAGGGTGAAAGACGGCTGCCGGCACAGAGCTTACTCCCCCTGAAGAGCACCAAGGTGGCCGCCGAGCGTGACGTCCTCATCTGACTGATGTATTACAATCAACTGTGTCGCGTGCACTCACTTCATGAAACAATGCGGAGAGGTTTGGAATTGAATCCAGGACATTGGCGCAAAGACAGGTGATCAGGGACGTTACGCCACGACCCATCCTCTCCCCTCTGCCGTAAAGGACAAGGGAAAATTGTCAATAGTACGTGACGTACCCGAACGTTCACCCATCCAAGTACTGACCACGCGCGATGGTGCTTATCTTCGACGATCTGATGGGAACCGGCGCATCCAGCTCGACACGGCTGTTGGCATGAAAAGTTAAATTCCTTTCTCCAACACCATTCGATACTTGCGATACCGCTATTGAGATATTTCTTAATATGCTATGGAGTTAGTATTTGGTATCATTCAACAAAAGTATCGATTACTTCTGCAGCGTGCTCAGGAGCGTAAGGGCAACAGTTTCGCGGTGAAGATGAAATATTTTGACGTTTCACAGCAAACGGCTCTGAGTACGTTGGCTATGAGTCAGGAACCATTACATGTTTTTTATTGAAAATATTGAACTGATACAGCTGTCTGTCTGGGCAGGGTGCGAATTCGGTTACGAATGTTTTTTTGGGAGGAGGGGGTGGAGAGAGAATGCAGGCTGCTTATTCACATCAATAGCAACAGACTATACTTTGTCATACCTGGCGTTAGCCACCCAACAAGATCGCGGTTACCAAGGAAGCCAGTAACGGGACTAGTTCAAAGTCAGTTCATTTCCACCCCGTCCAGCCCACACCAGCTTTGAACCGTGCATACAGATCAACATACATCGCGTTGCTCTAGTGTCGAGCCGACACTGGAAGCAGCGTTGTTCACTGTAGTCCGTTACGGCCATGCGTCCAATCCAAGAGGACGGACACCCTGTTCCGTAGTCCCATTGTGTGGCCCGGTACCCGCTCGTTCCTACGCACTACTGTCGTGTTTCCTTTGATTGTATTATCTATCACTGTCCTAACAACCTGTCTTGCTGCGCGAACCGAAATTCCAAGGTTTGGTAAACAAGTTTCTCGTGGGCAATCATTGTGTCCTATTCGAACTCACATAGTGAGGCCTTCATCTACATATATACTCTGCAGACCACTGTAAAGAGCATTGCAGAAGGGATTCTCCATTTGTTACGGCTTCTTCCCCTTCTGTTCGCGTAAGGAGCGCAATGATTGCTTAAATGCCTCTGTATGCGCTGTCATTAATCTTGTCACATCACCCCTTGTCCTCCACCACCTTTCCCAGTAAACTATCAATGAACCAAAGTCTTCTATCTGCTTTACCTACGAATGAGACAACGTGATCGATCCCTAAAACTGGTTACATCCAGGTATTTGTATGAGTTGAATGATGGTGACTCGTTGATGTTGTAATCAGAGGATATTACTTGTGAAGCAAAGGTTTCTATCTTTGCGCCACTCCAATCTCACCGAATATTTGTGTAGTTGGGATAAAGCTCCATCGTTCATAACGTTGTCATATTTTATATATAGACTTAACAAACCCGGCATTGCCCAGGTATTCAATTTGCCAGTTTTCTGTTAGAAACGGCAACAAGAAGTGTACATCGTTTGAGTGTAATATCGAAAAAATTTCATTTCAGTGTATTCGTGAAAACACCTTTGAAATAATGGAACAGTTGTGCAAAGAAATATGCATAATGTACAATCGTGTAAGTAAAGCTGCTTCTCATGTCTACAACGCAGTTTTGTAAACGTCTCTATGGCAATGCCTCTCGTAGCTCTATAGATGACTGCTATTGTTTCACCTGCAGACATTTGCGCTTCGCTGTTGAAAACTGTCAAAAGCGCTGGCAGGTGTCATGGATTTCCTTAAGTTCACTCAGCTGTAGGAGTGTCTTAGTAATGAAGAAAAAATGTTTTAAAACTTCGTGCATGATGCGGCATTTTTTCATCCATCACAGTGTTTATGATGTCGCATCTCCTGAATTACGATGGTAGGAGGCTCTTTCCATGTCACCGATTGTTGCCTGACGTTGAGGGATACGCATGCCAAGTACGGTTGAAACCGGTCCAGTGGTTTAGGAGGAGAGGAGGTGTTACACACACACACACACACACACATACACACATACACACACATATATATATATATATATATATATATATATATATATATATCAAGGTCATCACATCAGATGGATGATATATATTTTTTAATTTCCGAAAAGGATTTACCTCAGCAATACACCAACGTTAGTAAACATACAAAAGTGGATTTTGTATATATAAGATCCACTTTTGTATCTTTACAAACGTTGGTGTATTGCTGAGGTAAATCCTTTTCGGAAATTAAAAAATATATATCATCCATCTGATGTGATGACCTTGATCCATGACATTCAGGGAAGTCACGTGAGAAGTCAGGTTGCGCATGACCTGTGTTTTCGGAATCTCTACTGGTAAGCGGAATGGTGGTCATTCTGTTAGAAATACTAAATTGCATATGAGCTCATGATGTGTTCTGTGATACAACAGATTGATGTCAAAACGATAGTTTTGTGGATCAGTTATGCTACGCTTCTTGTAGACGGATGTGACCTGTTGCTTTCTTCGTATTACTGGGCAACGTTTTTTGTAAGAGGGATCTACGGTATATTGCGGTTACAACGTGGCTTACTCAACCACATACTCTATCTAGAACCTAATTCGGATTCTTGAGCTTTATATAGTTTTAACGATTCAGTTGTTTCTCATTGATATTAATATGAATTTCGTTCACCTTTGCAGTGATAAGAGAATTTTAGCCGAGAGTCTGTCTGTCTCCAGCAGGAGCTGTTTCTCCTACTCCAAAGGAAAACGGGGTAATATTTCTGATTTTAAAGCAGTCTTATATGGCCCTCGTTGTGCA
The DNA here is from genome assembly GCF_023864345.2 of Schistocerca serialis cubense. Lineage (NCBI taxonomy): Eukaryota > Metazoa > Arthropoda > Insecta > Orthoptera > Acrididae > Schistocerca > Schistocerca serialis. The sequence continues at coordinate 738,145,055 of NC_064641.1, read as the reverse complement.
TATAGTCGAATACTCTCGTTGCCTGCCTGCTGTTACACATCCGTAGGGGAAGTTTTTTGGGAGAACAGTAGCCTCAAAAAACTCGTGAAGTGGGTTCCATACTGTAAAACTGGTTTGTTTTGGCTGACTTTCGCGCTGCCGTTGGCACTATTCCAGCTGTCCTCCGTCGTTGATACGCAGTCGGTGGCACCGCGGAACTGTGTCGGCCAAACCGTCGCCTTCACAGTGCCACAGTCTACAAAATGGTGTAACGTAACCACCGTTCTAACTTTCTCAACCTGCTTGATGCGGTTCTCTAAAACACCTGCTTATTTGTTATAGTACTTGATCCTATTCACATCGACTGTGGAAAGCTGGAATTTTATTGTATCAAGAGCGCCGTTGCAACACCTAGAAAAACAGTAGATAATACCACTGTGTTATATAGTGGAACTCGTTGTGAAATCTGCCGTTTTCGAAAGCTTGGGAGTGGTAATCGTACCTTGTAACTTACTTGACGTGCCCGGGTCATCAACTACATTCCGTATTTCCAACTTTGTCGTTTGCTATAAGGTCTGTCGCTGCGCAAGTTTTTCCTATTTTTGGGCCTATCATTGAATGCTGATGATTTTGTTTTGCACCACACTGATAGGAGTAACTTTCTTTATATCGCCATTTTCTCAGCTTGGTATTGCGTCGTGTGTCGCCAGTTCTTAAGCGGTCAAAAATGCCCTCGATGTCGGAAACGGTAGATGGATCGCAGCAGCCAGTTGTACTTTAGGCTTTATTTACACCTGATTAATACAGTTTCGGCATAAATTTTCACCCGGTATTTCAGGCGGCTCGTCTAAAGGGTTGCTCATTCTCATGAAACTTCGTCGGGACTTCAGTCAGCTATGTTGCGTTTGATAAGCTGTGTAATAGGTGCCTGTGATCGTAAGACTGTTTCCTCCGTTCGGACTTAGCTGCAACTTGCCTGCTGATTGTGGGTAGAGCTGTGCCTACACTGCGGTAAATTTGTTGAACTGGCGTTGATTTTAGGCAGCCTAATACTATGAGCACTGTCTCGTTATTTGCCACGTCAACGTATTTGGCATGTGCAGAGCTGTACCTGACAGTTGCTGCATACTCTGCTACAGAGAAACATAGTGCAAGAGTCAGTGTTCTCACAATTTGAGGTTGAGCTCATTTCCTGCTGATGAGTTTTCGAATGGTCTTATTTCTCGCACCTCGCACGTACTTTTTCCTTAACATTTTGACAGTGGTTCAGCAATATCAAGAGTAATGGCAAGTGGGATATCCAAATATTTTGGCGCATCATCATGCTTCATCGCCTGACCCTGGCACATCACTCTCAATCGCCTAAGTGCATCTTCATTTCTAAATTGGGAGGCATACACCTGAGTTTTAAAGGGATTTGGCTTGAGGAAATTTCATCTGTAGCAACAGCTGAGTCTTACAGAGTCTGCATCAGTTTCCTTACCACTTCCTCTGACGATTTTCCTCGTGCGACGATGGCATCATCGGCATATATAAACTGTTTCGTTTCAGCGTTTATAGGTTGGTCGTTTGTATATATGTCATATAAAATTGGTGACAGGTCACTGCTATGGAATAGCTCATTAATTTGCGGCCCCCACCAGAAATTGCTCCCCTGTAACGTCACATAAAATCTCCTATTTTGAAGAAAACATTCCACTATTTTTGTTATTCGGAGGTCCTTAGTCATGTTATAAAATTTAAGGTGCAGCCTTTAGTGACTGACAGTATGATAGGCAGCCTAGAGATCTATAAAAGCGACTCCAGTTGCTCGCTTCCGTTCGAAGCCGTCCTGTGAATTGGCTGAAATTGAGTTTTTGGCCACTACATGATTTACCAGACATGAATCTTACATGTTCTGATACTATTTTGGTCTCTATTGTACCAAAAATTCTGTCAAGAACTGTTGTTTCAAGTACTTTGTAGAAATGCACACAAGTGACGCAGACTTGAAGTTCTGTGGATCTGTTGGTTCTTTCCCTGTTTTTAGCCGGGCTACCACCTTGACTTCCCTCCAGAGATTAGGAATGCGCGTGATAATGAAACAACTATTCATTAACTGTACAGTCCATTTTAGGGCTGCAGGTCCAAAATACTTTATTTGCTGAGTGCAGATATCATCAAAGCCAGCAGCTTTGTGTTCATTTGGTCGATTGTTCTTCAGTACTGCATGGCGTTGTATTACGGCTTTGGGGTAACTTGTGGCACTGTCCTCAGTCGTAAAACATAATACATAAACTGCCGCAATTTGTAAACAAAGATGGTGTCTAGAACTGTTAGGTGCGGCTAGTGACAGACGATTATTGAAAAGGATTGTGACGAATAGAAAGAGGATGACAGCCGCAGAAGCCTCTGCAGAAGTGAAAGTAACTCCATAAACGCGGAATCGGAGAGCGATGTGGAAGGCCATAATTACTCATCAGTGATAAAAATGTTCGTAACAGTAAAACGTGCCGCTGAAACCATAAAACCTGAATTATGGAGCAACGGAAGAAAGTCGTTTCGTTGGATGAGTCTTGTTTCCAACTTCTGACATAGTTTTGCGTCCCAAGAGTGGGACATAGCGGGCGTTCAGTGACAATTTGGGCAGCCGTATCGTGGTATTCCATGTCTCCCGTGAGTACTGCAAAGTCGCATTACTGCCAAGGGTTAAGTGACTATTTTGGCTGATCGGACCCATCCCATGGTGCAGTGTTCGTTCTCTATTGGTGATGTGTTCCAAGACGACAGGGCTCATGTTCAAGCAGCTCGCATCGCCCAGGACCAGTTTTTGTGCACGAAGGTGAGTCGTCGTATCTTGCCTGGCCACCACTGTCATTGGATCTCAATACAGTGTGTATCAAAGAGAATCGTCCGATTTCAAAAAATCATAACTATTGTGTTATTTGAGATACGCGTGTGAACGACGTACTGTTGGAAAGAGCAAACTCTTGAGTTTTACATGGTTCCCGCTAGGTAGCAGCAGTGTGCGCCCACTTCAGTTCTCTTAAAAATGATGTCGGGACAACAAAAAGCTTTTTGTATTCCACGTTTTGCGCAGTGCGGGTTACTAATAAGTTTTAAGCCTGACTTTCGTACTAGGTATGGTGTGAATCCTCCTACAGCACAGAGCATTAGACGATGACATGAACAATTCCGAGCCGGCCGAAGTGGCCGAGCGGTTAAAGGCGCTACAGTCTGGAACCGCACGACCGCTACGGTCGCAGGTTCGAATCCTGCCTCGGGCCTGGATGTGTGTGATGTCCTTAGGTTAGTTAGGTTTAAGTAGTTCTAAGTACTAGGGGACTTACGACCACAGCAGTTAAGTCCCATAGTGCTCAGAGCCATTTTGAACAATTCCGAGGAACAGAGTGTTTGTGTCAAGGCAAATTGCCGGACCGTCCCCGAATGTCTGATACAGACGTCGAATGCATCCGCCATGGATGTGTCGTGTGGTGTGTGTTGCGTCGATTTTTACACATGAAACAATACAAAGTTCAGCTACTGAAAGCTGTTTGTGAAGGTGACACTGGACCAAATGATTCAGCCTTACATTACTGGCCTCCAAGGTCACCGCACCTGACTGTGTGTGATTATTTCTTGGAGGGGGGGGGGGAGGCTATAAAAGATGCTGTTTCTGTGCATCCTTACCAAAAACAACGAATGAACTGAGACCTCGCATAATAGCAGTTGTGGAAGCTGTTACTCAAGACATGATCGCTGTTGTGTGGGAACAATTTGAACGCCGCATTGACGTATGCCGTGCACCCCATGGAAGCATACTGAACGCCTATAGAAAGGTATGAAAAAAAACTCTTTGAGTTTCCCGTTCATCAAAAAACAAAAGTCGTTGTATATATTTATTTCAGAAATGTAGACGTGCCGAATCTGATGATTCTTTCTCATACACCCTGTATTATTGAGCCTACTTTGGAGAAAAGGATGCATGATCACTATCCACCTTCACCATCATTACCTGGACTCGACACTATTTTACAGCAAGAATGGTATAATATTCACTTGAAAACTGTACAGAACATGTGTGTATCCAGTAGACGACTGGAAGCGTTTTTGAATGAAAACAGGTTTCCTTCCTGTGTTAGGCATGGTAATGTGTTGTTTCCATATTTTAGTCCATCCCGTGTTAGGGCCTAGACGTAGCTGGTAACGCTTAAATCACAAATATAATATTAGAAAATATTTATTATTTTATTCATGGCTGTTGGTTTTTTAAGTATTTGCAACTAATGACTGAAATTTCTACTGAAAAAAATTAAAAATGGTATTCATAATAATATACTGTGAGACAAAACTTAATAAAACTGAAGTCTCTCCACCTTAGGCTGAAATGTGATGTAAAAACGTTTGTCTCGTGTTGTCAGATACTCTTCATTGCAGTCTTCTGTGAAAAACGCACGAGCTAGGTACAGGGCTTAGGGAGGAAGAGGCGTCTCAGTGCTACATAAAATTCCTGATGAACGTAGATACTGAAGACTCATTTAGTTCTATGAGTACTACAAATATTAGAATTTACTCTGACAGTTGGGAGACAGGTAATAACAAAACCTCCGTCCCTCTCCTCCTTGCTTTGTTTTCGTTGTTTTTATAAAATACTCCAGATGAATGCGGCAATGGTCATCTTAGCAAGGCCATATCTGAGACGGAACGGAAATCTTCGCTCCTCACCTTCGACAAGAAAAAAATCGCATTTCTACAGCTATCGACATAGTCGCCGCAATTACTGGCAAACATGTTTGCAGTCGAATGCAACAGATGATGGATGTTTGCTGGGAAGATGATTTCCATGCATTAGAAAGTTATTAACGTTTTTTGCGAGTAATTTGTTTGAAATTGTGCGCCTTGCATTGTAACAAAGCTATTGTTGGGGTTTCGTAAAGCTTTTTATTACACCTATTTCATAAATTCACGTCACATTAAGAGGAATGTTTAAATATCTCTTTCAATGCGAGCTCACTATCGTTTGGTGGATGTTACGTTACAATAAAAGACGGGAACGAAATGTCAAAGTGATAACGCGTTATCGTTGGCAGCGAAGAGAGAGCACATGATTAATCTCGTCGTGTGGACGAATAAATTTTCCACACCTCTTAAGAGTGTCAGGACTCTGGGTTTTGTAATTTGTGGAGTGTCGAATAGCGCATGTGATTTTATCCGTTGCAACTGGAGAATGTGTTGCGTTCCGTTTGAGCCGTTTGAGATGCGTTCCAGGTCATTCGTTGGTTAATAAAAGCACCATTTCATTTCAGTCCGAAGTACCGAGATTCTTCGAGGCAGTTAAATTCCTTGCGGAAAACGTTCTGATGTTCTACCATAGTTGTGAGGAAATCTTTGCTACCCTAACATGTTAAGACTGCGTACAATGTAAAAATATTCTTGCAGATGCCTTCCTTAAAACAAATTGCGAGATACGTTTGATAGATCTAATCATTGATGGAGTGAGATACGATTCAACCTTTAGTTAAACGCAAATGCCATTGAAGAACCCAGAGCAGTTCATAGAGCGCGTTTGTTTTTAGTTTATCTAGAAATCCTCTGCCGTACAAACATGCCTTTGAAGATGAAAAGTTTTTTTCAGTGATGCCGTGGCACTTCGGACCTGATCGGGGACATTGGATGTAATTGTTTTTTCTTTTCTTTAATGTTTCCTGCAAATGCAGAAAACGAATGTAAGGAAGAGACGCAGGTTGACGCACGTCTTTCATTTCAGTTTACGTACTCACAGTTTCGAACTTTAAAAAATTCTATATTAATAAACAAACCACAACTCTATTGTACCGCAAGATTTGTCGGCACTGATTCATATGGAAAATACTGCACGGGTGTTACTTACGGAAAAGTCCACGGTTCAGTAACACATAAGTAGAAGACGACCATCATCACGGCAGAGAGGAAATCAGCGTTGGAAAGGAAAAGAACGGTTCCCTTTGTCGAAGTGAGTACCGTAGTTTAAAGTAATGAACTTTTATTTTGGTCTTGAGTAGTTCTCGTTCGAATCGCAACGCGTAAAACGAAATCTTCAGGGAAAAAAAAGCAAGGCAGATGTTATTGTCAGTATGTGTTTAAAAGTATTGCTTCTTAATGAAATTAAAATTCCGTCTAAGCTTAAAACTAATGTGTAATACACTTTTTCCTGTTAATTTCAAATGGCTCTCAGCACTATGGGACTTAACATCTGAGGTCATCAGTCCCCTAGAACTTAGAACTACTTAAACCTAAGGACACCACACACATCCATGCCCAAGGCAGGATTCGAACCTGCTACCGTTGCGGTCGCGCGGTTCCAGGCTGAAGCGCCTAGAACCGCTCGGCCACTCCGGCCCGCCCTGTTAATTTGTCTCTCGATTTCTTCTCTCGCAATTTGATTTAATTGAATGATAGTGATACGGTCAACGAGAAATTCACGTCTTGAAAAATGATGCTTAGATGTTAGCGAAATTGTGCGGGATCATTATTGGCTTAAAAGTGCACAAATAGAAACTAAAAATAAACTCCCTTAATCGTGTGACTTAATACGGTGCGTCCTCAACTGTATGAAAGAGTGATTTTTTTAAATATAGAGCATTTTTTGAGGATAGTGAACATTGTAGAGTGTAGACATACCATCAAGCGTCTGAGACTAAAAATCTTATAACTGTATTTCAGCAAGTCGGTATTGTGGCTTTGCTGCGAGAGGCTGTCCGGTCCCGTCGAAGGATGTGTAAGAATTGGCAGCAATAGGCTGAAGAAAGCGCACATGCTCATCGTCCTGATTCCAGACCGTAACGACGTACCCATTAGCGCGTGGGCGTACACAGCAGTCTGTTAAGCATCCATTGCTGACGCTACAGTGACCGCGGATCAGGACCAGGACGAATGTCGTACATGTAAGTGTCAGCTAAGGGCATTGCGAATCGTTTGCTGAAAGGTGGACTAAGGGCTGCAGTAAAACTATTCAGGGTTGCTCCCTCACCATGTCGCCGAAATGCCTACTTTCCAGAAGCTTAAATGAAGATATGAGCTTCTATGAGCTGTGTTCGGTGATGAGAAAAGATTTCTGCTTTGGCGTCATTAACAGTGATACAGTAAGTGCGCTGGTGGCTAGGAAAGTCGGTTGCCAGTGTTACACGTAGCGACGAAAAGAAACATTTTTGTGTAATATTGTGACGAAAGCCATATCCTACAGTCACTATACAGCAGTGAAATGCGCGGGATATACCTAGAACGTCATCCGGCCATAATGAGCTTAATGCTATTCTTACAGTGTGAGAGAGATAGGATTGATAAATACATTTAGCCGTCATGTTGTTACTTCTGTGCCTGGTGTTGGTTTCCTAAGGACGTGCAGTAAAACGCTCTGAGATATGACATAGAGATGACACTAATTTCATTGAAAGGATAATGCATGGTACATAATTTCAAACAAATCCTGCGTGAACAGACCATCTCATCTACAGCACTGGATTTCAAAAATGTATTCCAGTGATGAGCGACGATATCGGCAGCGGTGGAAACGCAAATGCTTTTCTTGGTGAACGGCTCGGGTGACGCCTTGTCGAGGCGAGAATTTCTCTCTTTCGCCTGTATTATTTCAATAACACTGACCGAGTACGGAACCGCCAAGTTAGCCGAGAGCGCTAATACGCCGCTTCCTGGACTCGGGTAGGTGCGACGGCCCCGGATCGAATCCGCCCGGCGGATTAACGACGAGGGGCGGTGTGCTGGCCAACCTGGATGTGGTTTTAAGCGGTTTTCCATATCCTATTAGGTGAATACCGGGCTGTTCCCCACGTCCCACCTCAGTTACACGACTTGCAGACATTTGAACACGTTCGCATTATTCCATGGATTACAGCTGAGACAGCTGAGGTACACCAATTACATCGCGGGCGTTACAGGGTGGTGGCAGGAGGGGCATCTGGCCACCCCTTAACATTAACCTTGCCAAATCCGTTCCAAACCATGCCGACCCTGCGGAACTTCGGGATGAAGGCACAAGCGAAAGAAAGAAAGAGTGACAGAGTACACTTTTCGAAGTTACTGCGTTTTCATAGTAGTTCATCATCTCACGAAACTAGCATCATCAACAGACCTGTTTCCCATGGAGTATGCATGGGACATCTTGGGGACACTGTCTATTTTGGTCTACTTCACTGACTCACAAGAGGACCGCGTCTACTCGTCACATATTTCGTCTAAATTTATGATCTTTGCAGGGCTTGACCAGAAATTGTGATGGAATTGGGAGCTCTAGAAGGCCAAGAGTTTGGGAAGAATAGCATTTTTGGTGCGGGTCGGCTGAGGCATTAACCATTTATGTTAACGTAGTTACCACGCAGCGGGCGGTGCAGCGGACAGGTTAGAAAACGGTGATCCGAGGGTTGTGGGGTCGAATCCTCGTGGAAAAATTATTGAATTTTCAATTTTGTTACGCTGCAAAATATTTCGTTCATTGATATTTTCATAAAACGTAAGAAAAGGTAAGGCAGGGGAAAATCGGGGATTGCGTATAGATTTCCAAGAAAGGACTGTAATTACTGTGTGTATGCTCTGCAAATAACATTTCAATAAGGGATTGCAATTAACACTTATAGGACTTCGTATCCCGTTGGTTTCATGTTGTCCTTGGGGATGATTGCATCAAAATACATTCCATTGTACATCGCCAGCTATCGTCCCCAGTGTTTGAAGAAATGATTCGTTATGTGTGGTTTGCTGCTGAACTGTATGAGTGAGAACTTTTAATGACATTATACCACGTTTGTTTATATAAAGAAACTTTAAAACAACCAATTAACTTTTCATAACTGGGATTCACAGTCATGTCAAATTTCTTGAAAGACATCATGTATACGCCAATGACTGTAAAAAAAAAATTATTTCCATTATTGCAGTTTCGGCATTAGGCCATTATCAGGTGCAGCTGAAATACAAAATGCTTACAAAATATTTTACAAAAATCGTTGTGTGTTTTGACATTCGGCCGATTATACAAAATGAAAAATGCAGCTATGTAACCATGTTTACTTACATGTTTTGGCTTTAAGCCATGTCTACTTTATACAAGCTGACACATTTATATGTCGTTGTCATTTGCTGTTGTATACATTCGTAACGCTCCTAAATAGTGGGAGGGCACATGTCCATATATCGTAAAACAGCACAGTCTGTACATACATATGATTGTTCCACCATCACTAGTAACTTTTGCACTAAACCACAGCAGCGAACAACTGTTTACAGGCTGCTGGTAGCCGTTTTGGAGCTTAAACGGATTACAGATATTATTTTTGTTCTGAGTACAGCGCTGTTGCAGTCCAGCGACTGTACTAGCAAGCATGGAGTTATGCACTCGTTTTACAGTTATGGAACATACTATAATATCTTACAAAACCTACTCTTAATGTTAGATTGGTGTAGGAACAGGACATAATTTATTTCGTCATAGGTTTTCTTAAAACTACGTAGTTAAAATAAGTGAAGGTTTTACATCGATTAATTAAAGTACAGTTGGCGTGACATTCTGTCAACTTTATACATATTTTAAGCACACAGATTGATCATAGACATATAGGCATAAATTCAGGTACATATAACATGTAGTATTAAAGGCAATCGTCGTTACATAACTAAATTAGTCGTACAAGTAGTGCACATTGTCGTTTTGACGGGATTTAGTCGTTTTATGATAATAGTAATATAATGTTTTTATTACGGTAGCCTAAGTAGTGGATATTGGCTGTGTTCTTCTATAGAATAGTGTTTTTTTTTCCAGAGTTGGGTGCGTAAAATTGGGAACTTAGTGCCATATGTCTATAGAATCAGTAGTGTTTGATGATTTCGTACCATCTTAATACTACTTTTTTACTTTAGCTACTATTTGTGGGTACATGGTAAGATAGAGTAAAAATTATCTAGGTATCGTTCATTTCTGAAGTCGGTTTGCTCATTTAAAAGTTTATCACAATCATTTTTGAAGTGATTGTAATTTCCATGTCTTCAAGGACGTCCATGACTTCATTTGGGTATAGCGTGTAGTACTGTCAGGGCTGAATCTATGTTACTAACAATGTGTTCATTTTCACTTAAGTGTTTGCTAAACGTAGAAGTGCTATTTTCGGTTTGCCTAACGTGTTTTTTAAATGCATACGTAAATGTTCTCCCTGTTTGTCCGATGTAGCATTTCTCGCACGTATCACATAGTATTTTATGACCCCAGACTTTGTAAATTGGTTAGTTTTTACTGTAGTTGTGTATTAGTCTATTAGCTAGGGTGTTACTGGTGTGGAAATTGATTTTAACAGGGGTTTTCTTAAAAGCCTGCGCGATTTTATCTGATACTGTGCCTATGAATGGTAAAGTAGCATTCTTAATCTTTCTGCGCGAATTGTACTCTCTTTCTAACATAATTTCGCTATTTAGGCCTGTGTTTCCTCTTTTAACTTTACGTTCATATACATCCTTAACTATTTTGGCTTCGAATCCGTTGTTGATAGCCACTTTTTGTAATATCGTTAGTTCTTTTTGTATTTCGTCATCATACAGCGGTAGGGTACATAATCTATGTATCATACAGTTGAAGTAGGCTTGCTTATGTTGTTTTGGATGGCAGGAGTCATTACTTATAATACAGTCTGTCGTCGTGGGTTTTCGGAAGATTCCAAATTGGTGTTGATCATTTACGTTCGTGATTTGGAGATCTATACTTTTTTTATTTTCTATTTCTTTTGTAAACTTTGTGTTTGGATATAGGCCGTTTAGTTGGTTATGCATTATGTTTAAGTGATGTATAGAGCCTTCAAAAATTACGAATGTATCATCTACATATCTTTTGTAGTATTGAATTTTATCTTTTGTCTGTTGGAATTCTGTTAAAAAACCTAGTTTCTAATGTGTTTATAAAAATGTCAGCTATCGTTTCTGCTAAACAACTATCCATGACAAGGTCTTCTTGTTGTGTATACATTACATTTTGAAACGTAAACAACCATTTAATTGTAAAAATGCAGCTTCATAACGTGGTGCGAGATGCCGAGAAAATTACCGATCCCTGTGTTTTTACTGTGAATATGACACCAATACGTGTAAATCATCTGCTACAAAATAACAAAAGTACCTTTTCACACCTATTACGAAAATATTAGGAAACACAATATGGTGAGAATTATTACGGTTTATTTGCAGTCTAACGTAAACATTGAGAATAATAAAATAAAAATGTTTCCGCTGAAAGCCTCGGTCCCCACAGCCCTGTGACTACTCTTCTATAATCTTTCCGTTGCGCCTACAGCTGCCCGGAACCTACACCAACAGAAATGGCTCGTGCCTCACCCGACCCGCGCCAAAAATCTCTTTTTTCTCTCTCTCTCTCTCTCTCTCTCTCTCTCTCTCTCTCTCTAAACGCTTTGCCATCTTTAGCTCCCATTCCAGTGAATTTCATTTCTGGCCAAACCCTGCATACACGATAACTTTGAGCGAAATCGGTGATGACAAGTAGCCGCGGTCACCTTGTCAGCACATTCTGCTCGTTCACGGGATCCAAAGCATCACAGAAATCGGTGGTCAGGTTGATACCTTTCCCATGATTTTCGAAGGTTATGCCAAACCAATGATGACACTGCCACTAAAACAGAGTTATTAAACACGGTTTTCCGAAACTCCTTCGCCAAAGAAGACGAAGTAAATATTCCTCAGTTCCAATCAAGAACAACTGCCAAGATGAGAAACATAAAAGTAGATCTCCTCGGTGTAACAAAGCAGCTTAAATCACTTAATAAAGACAAGGCTTCCGGTCCAGATTGTATACAAGTCAGGTTCATCTCAGAGTATGCTGATAAAATAGCTCGATATTTAGCAATTATATACAACCACTCGCGCACAGAAAGATACGTACCTAAAGACTGGAAAATTGCTCAAGTCACACAAATACCCAAAAAGGGAAGCAGGAGTAATCCGCTGAATTACAGGCGCATATCACTCTCGGTTCGCAGTAGGGTTTTAGAACATATACTGTATTCGAACATTATGAAGTACCTCGAAGAAAACGATTTATTGACACATAGTCAGCACGGATTCAGAAAATATCGTTCTTGTGAAACACAACTAGCTCTTTGTACTCGTGAAGTAGTAAGTGCTACCGACAAGGGATGTCAAATTGATTCCATATTTTTAGATTTTCAGAAGCCTTTCGACACCGTTCCTCACAAGCGTCTTCTAATCAAACTGCGTGCCTACAAAGTATCGCCTCAGTTGTGCGACTGAATTCGTGATTTCCTGTCAGAAAGGTCACAGTTCGTAGTAATAGACGGAAAGTCATCGAGTAAAACAGAAGTAATATCCGGCGTTCCCCCAAGGAAGTGTTATAGGTCCTCTATTGTTCCTTATCTATATTAACGACATGGAGTCAATCTGAGTAGCCGTCTTAGATTGTTTGCAGATGATGCTGTCATTTACCGTCTTGCAAAGTCATCAGATGCAAAATATTTAGATAAGATATCTGTATGGTGCGAAAAGTGGCAATTGACCCTGAATAAAGAAAAGTGCGAAGTTATTCACATGAGTAATAAAAGAAATTAGCTAAATTTCGATTACGCGATAAGTCACACAAATCTGAGGGCTGTAAATTCAACTAAATACTTAGGGATTACAATTACAATTGACCTAAATTGGAACGATCACATAGATAATATTGTGGGTAGAGCAAACAAAAGACTGCGATTCATTGGCAGAACACTTATAACGTGCAACAGGTCTACCAAAGAGACTGCTTACACTACGTTGGTCCGCCCTATTCTGGAGTACTGCTGTGCGGTGTGGGATCCGCATCAGGTGGGACTGACGGATGACATCGAAAAAGTACAAAGAAGGGCAGCTCGTTTTGTATTATCGCGAAATGGGGGAGATAGTGTCACAGACATGATACATGAATTGAGTGGAAATCATTAAAACAAAGGAGTTTTTCGTTGCGATGGGATCCTCTCATGAAATTTCAATCACCAGTTTTCTCCTCCGATTGCGAAAACATTCTGTTGGCACTCACCTACATAGGGAGAAATGATCATCACGATAAAATAAGAAAAATCAGAGCTCGCATGGAAAAATTTAAGTGCTCGCTTTTCCCGCGTGCCGTTCGAGAGTGGAACGGTAGAGAGACAGAAAGAAGGTGGTTCATTGAACCCTCTGCCAGGCACTTTATTGTGAATAGCAGAGTAATCACGTAGATGTAGATGTAGAATGCTTGCCGAATACCAGATCACATGTGTGTGGATTTAGGACTTCTTAGTAGATGCTACCCAAATTATCGTTCTTAACGGAACAAAAATGACCGATTTTACTCGTAACTACCGCAAGGGAGTATCATACAGGGGCTACTACTGTTTATATTATACACTCCTGGAAATTGAAATAAGAACACCGTGAATTCATTGTCCCAGGAAGGGGAAACTTTATTGACACATTCCTGGGGTCAGATACATCACATGATCACACTGACAGAACCACAGGCACATAGACACAGGCAACAGAGCATGCGCAATGTCGGCACTAGTACAGTGTATATCCACCTTTCGCAGCAATGTAGGCTGCTATTCTCCCATGGAGACGATCGTAGAGATGCTGGATGTAGTCCTGTGGAACGGCTTGCCATGCCATTTCCACCTGGCGTCTCAGTTGGACCAGCGTTCGTGCTGGACGTGCAGACCGCGTGAGACGACGCTTCATCCAGTCCCAAACATGCTCAATGGGGGACAGATCCGGAGATCTTGCTGGCCAGGGTAGTTGACTTACACCTTCTAGAGCACGTTGGGTGGCACGGGATACATGCGGACGTGCATTGTCCTGTTGGAACAGCAAGTTCCCTTGCCGGTCTAGGAATGGTAGAACGATGGGTTCGATGACGGTTTGGATGTACCGTGCACTATTCAGTGTCCCCTCGACGATCACCAGTGGTGTACGGCCAGTGTAGGAGATCGCTCCCCACACCATGATGCCGGGTGTTGGCCCTGTGTGCCTCGGTCGTATGCAGTCCTGATTGTGGCGCTCACCTGCAAGGCCCCAAACACGCATACGACCATCATTGGCACCAAGGCAGAAGCGACTCTCATCGTTGAAGACGACACGTCTCCATTCGTCCCTCCATTCACGCCTGTCGCGACACCACTGGAGGCGGGCTGCACGATGTTGGGGCGTGAGCGGAAGACGGCCTAACGGTGTGCGGGACCGTAGCCCAGCTTCATGGAGACGATTGCGAATGGTCCTCGCCGATACCCCAGGAGCAACAGTGTCCCTAATTTGCTAGGAAGTGGCGGTGCGGTCCCCTACGGCACTGCGTAGGATCCTACGGTCTTGGCGTGCATCCGTGCGTCACTGCGGTCCGGTCCCAGGTCGACGGGCACGTGCACCTTCCGCCGACCACTGGCGACAACATCGATGTACTGTGGAGACCTCACGCCCCACGTGTTGAGCAATTCGGCGGTATGTCCACCCGGCCTCCCGCGTGCCCACTATACGCCCTCGCTCAAAGTCCGTCAACTGCACATACGGTTCACGTCCACGCTGTCGCGGCATGCTACCAGTGTTAAAGACTGCGATGGAGCTCCGTATGCCACGGAAAACTGGCTGACACTGACGGCGGCGGTGCACAAATACTGCGCAGCTAGCGCCATTCGACGGCCAACACCGCGGTTCCTGGTGTGTCCGCTGTGCCGTGCGTGTGATCATTGCTTGTACAGCCCTCTCGCAGTGTCCGGAGCAAGTATGGTGGGTCTGACACACCGGTGTCAATGTGTTCTTTTTTCCATTTCCAGGAGTGTATAGTGTACATCAGTGAGGAGCATACTGTCAGGAGCTCCGTGGGGTTGCTCGCGGACTATGTTGGTGCCCATAGGATCCTTGCTGTAGAGAAATGCAAATATACCTGCAAAGGGACGGCGAATTATGCAGAGCTTAGTATTTGACCCCGGCGTAAACAAACATAACATACTGCACGCAAATACGCGACATACGTTGTTAGCGGTAAATCACTGGAAATAGTAATAACCGTAAAATACCTAGGAGTTACCATCATGAGCGATGTAATGCGGAACGACACCATCAAAAGAGTTATAGAAACAGCAGATGTTAGGCTGAGATTAATAGGAAGAATCCTAAGCAAATATAACTCATCGACGTAGCCGGTTACAATACCGATTCTTGAGTATTGTTCGTTAGTCTGAGGCCCTTACCATTAATAGAGGAGGTGCAGAAGATCCATCGAAGAGCAGCGCGTTTCGACACGGTATCGTTTAGTAAGAACGAGAGCATAATGGAGACCATTAACGAACTCCAGCGCCTGACGCTAAATGCGAGGCGTTGCGTATCACGGAGAGATTTTCTGTTGAAATTTGGAGAACGTACCTTTCAGAAAGAGTCGGGCAACATACTACTGCCTGCCACATACGGATCGCAAAATGATCACGAATCGAAAAATCAGAAATTAGAACTAATACGAGGTCGTTCTTCCCACGTACCATCCGCTTATGGGAAAAACGGAGGGGGGGGGGGGGGGATGATTGTGGTACCAAACGTACCCTCCACCACAAACAGTAAGGTGGCTTACTCAATATTAGAAGTAGATATAGAAACAACAACGGCTGGAAGCAATGTGAACGCTGAGAACCAAGATGACGTCCGTCATCTCTGTGATCATTTCTATATACGATTACAGAACTGCATTGTGCCCAGTGGAGGTTATAAAAGATGCTAAATTCTGTGCCCAAGATAATATCCACACCCATGCATGGCACATACACCTTATATTAGTTTGCGTCAGTGACAGAATTAAGGCGGCTACCTTATGTTTACACATACAAACTAACAGCGAATTTATTTGGCTATAATATACGGATTTACTGATTTCGTTTTGTGTGTTAAAAACATAACGACATTGGTTTGCTTCTTTCGATAGGTTTTATGTATATTTTATGTCAGGAAAAACGAATTTATTAAGTTTGCTTTGAGGTTTGGTTGCCTGCTTATTACATTTGTGCTTCGTTTTGTTTACGAATAAAAATGCCTAGAAGACGATCGTGTCTTTCTGAATACACCAGAACGGATAAAAGAACTATCCGATGTCAAGAACCTAACAAAGATCGTGATTCGAGACTTGCTGCAGCTCGAGATGCTCCGGGCTTAACTAGCTCTTTGGAAAGTCCTTCCAAAGGCAAGGCAAGTTCGATCGAGATCGTCATGCATTAACTCACTCCTCGCAACCTTTCACTCGCAGAGGCTTCAAGACACACATCTTCAACGTAACATCATAGAAGCGTAAATTTTGACTGGAAATGGTGCAGGCGAGCGAGTTTTTGTACTCCGAATCCCGCTTATTCCTAGCAATTTACCACTTTGCTTTAAACTTATACAATTCCCGGTGAGCTTATATTAATGCCATTATCACAAACAAAGCACAAGGCCAGACGCTGCGTTTTGCGGGCGGGGACCATAGTGTCAATTGCTTTTCGCACGGCCTACTTTACATGGCTCTCTCCCATGTTAGTGAAATGAAAACTCTTCATTTATGTCGACAATTATACAGCTTCAAATATTGTATTCTAAGAAGCTTTACAAGTAAAAAATAAATTCCATGGATACAAATACCTGGCCACAGCTATAAATACATACCTGGACAATGCTGGGTTTCTTTGTTTTACACTAGTGTATTCGTGACATTAATACATATAACCATCGATAATGTCTAAATGGTATGTTATAAAATACGATTCGAATATTCTTAGCATTTTTTCCGAGATGACAGTATAGAATAGTTTCGTGATGTGATACCGATAACGAAGTTTCTCGATTTTTGTGAGGTCTATGTGAGGAGAAAACAGAAGGAAATATATTCGTCTTTCTAACCTGGACGATTAACGTTTCGTGACGACGACGACGATGACGACGGCTGTAATACACGCACTTTTCATACGTTGTAATGTACCTCTAAATGTAAGCTCTGCGAACTACCACATGGTGTGCGGCGTAGGGTACTCCTCGATTTTTCTCGTCGTTATTATTCCGTGAAATGTACGTGAGTGAAAGTAATATTTGCCTGACTATGCTTGAAACGTACGTTCTTCAGATTTCAAGTGTAAACCTCCCCGTGATGCATAATGCATCTGTTACAGCGCCTACCTCTGCAGTTTTTTGAGCATCTCTGTAACGCTCTTGCGCCGAGTAAACGATCCTGTGAAGTGCGCGGCTCTTCGTTAGAGCTTCCTTATCTCTTCTGTTAATGTTATTTAGTTGAGTGGCCAGACTAATACACAGTACTCAAGAATACGGCGAACGAGTGTTTTGTAACCTAACTCTTTCGTGGACGAATTAATTACCTAGAGTTTAGGTAGCTGCAAATGGTTTCTACGGCGGATTTTACGGTACTTACTACTGTTTTCAGCTATTTGTCGCTAATTGTGATGGATCAGTAGTGGATCTCTTCTGTTTAGACGCAGTACATAAGCTCTATTTACGTTCAGGGTCAACAGTCAATCATAGCATAAATGTTACTGCAAATTGGGCGCGATCCTGGGACATTATTGAGTTTCCTTCTGAAGAAATTGTCAATGAAATTCATGCGCTTGCCACATTACGATTCGACAGATTATGTGGTAGGCATCTCATAAGAATCCGTGATATCCTGAACGAGTACATGATCTTTGCTTCGTTTCTTAACCACAGTAAAAAAGCGTTCGGGAGGAACCTTCCAAAATGAAGTCGGGAAGGACTGAAGCATTTTCTGGGTTTCAGGCGTCTCGTTATTGTAGACGATACGTGGATCCACTACGATCCAACCAGTGTGATGGCGATGGCGAAAGTACACACAAGTTAAAATGGTTTTCACGGCAGTAAAATTGAGGCAAACTATTTGCCACACAGATTGTCAACGATTGCACATTTGCAAAAGAGCGAAACAGAGATTTGTTATAAATCAAAGCTATAGGACCGTTGACATAGTACGTTGAAAAAGAAGCAATCAAGATTTGTCCACATTAGTTCTTCCGCTTGCAACGATGCGGTGCCCGTTGCGAAGACAGAATTGCATGAACTGAATTTCCATATATTGCGGAATTACTTTAGTCATCGTGAAACCATTGTAAAGTATCTGATCGAGTTTGGAATACCTAAGAAACTCATTATTTTGGCTAGTGTGCATAACTAGCCTAACTCAAAAGGGTAAAATGGAACGAGGGCTCAAATCACAGAAAGTTCATTTAATGACTGACAACGGGACCTTACGGACTTGGCGTTCTTCAATTTGCTTCAGACTTACAGAATTTGAAGATCAATGTCGGGACATTCACTTCTAAAGCAATGCGACACAATTTTCTTAAAAATAAAATAAAATAAATGCTTTTGGAGATTAGATTATTTCCGAGCTCTTTTAAGTGCAGAAGATACCAATCTTATAAACACTGTCGCTTGTCCGAATGTCTCTAACGGCAACTTATTATGTTTGTATTTATGTTGTATATTCATTTTCAAGTAGAAATTTTATTAAATATTTAAATTTTTTAACAAAAATAACATTTCTGGCTACTCTTCCCATGTAAACGCGTTGCAAAAAATTGAAATATATAATGGAAAATATAATTCTTATTTCTAGAGATTGAACAGTTTATATATATAATCATTTAACAATAGGACATTTCACGTGTCTAATCAGATCCTGTTTTCATACTATCAGTAACTAAAAATTTAAAGGTGGTGTTTTTCTTCAAAAATTATGTTGTTGTTGTTGTTGTGGTCTTCAGTCCTGAGACTGGTTTGATGCAGCTCTCGATGCTACTCTATCCTGTGCAAGCTTCTTCATCTCCCAGTACCTACTGCAACCTACATCCTTATGAATCTGCTTAGTGTATTCATCTCTTGGTCTCCCTCTACGATTTTTACCCTCCAACCTGCCCTCCAATGCTAAATTTGTGATCCCTTGATGCCTCAGAACATGTCCTACCAACCGATCCCTTCTTCTGGTCAATTTGTGCCACAAACTTCTCTTCTCCCCAATCCTATTCAATACCTCCTTATTAGTTACGTGATCTACCCACCTAATCTTCAACATTCATCTGTAGCACCACATTTCGAAAGCTTCTATTCTCTTCTTGTCCAAACTATTTATTGTCCGTGTTTCACTTCCATACATGGCTACACTCCATACAAATCCTTTCAGGAACGACTTCCTGACATTTAAATCTATACTCGATGTTAACAAATTTCTCTTCTTCAGAAACGCTTTCCTTGTCATTGCCAGTCTACATTTTATATCCTCTCTACTTCGACCATCATCAGTTATTTTGCTAGCCAAATAGCAAAAACCCTTTACTACTTTAAGTGTCTCATTTCCTAATCTAATTCCCACAGCATCACCCGACTTAATTCGACTACATTCCATTATCCTCGTTTTGCTTTTGTTGATGTTCATCTTGTATCCTCCTTTCAAGACACTGTCAATTCCGTTCAACTGCTCTTCCAAGTCCTTTGCTGTCTCTGACAGAATTACAATGTCATCGGCGAACCTCTAAAGTTTTTATTTCTTCTCCCTTGATTTTAATACCTACTCCAAATTTTTCTTTTGTTTCCTTTACTGCTTGCTCAATATACAGATTGAATAACATCGGGGACAGGCTACAACCCTGTCTCACTCCCTTCCCAACCACTGCTTCCCTTTCATGCACCTCGACTCTTACAACTGCCATCTGGTTTCTGTACAAATTGTAAATAGGCGTACGCTCCCTGTATTTTACCCCTGCCATCTTTAGAATTTGAAAGAGAGTATTCCAGTCAACATTGTCAAAAGCTTTCTCTAAGTCTACAAATGCTAGAAACGTAGGTTTGCCTTAATCTTTCTTCTAAGTCGTAAGGTCAGTATTGCCTCACGTGTTCCAACATTTCTACGGAATCCAAACTGATCTTCCCCGAGGTCGGCTTCTACCAGTTTTTCCATTCGTCTGTAAATAATTCGCGTTAGTATTTTGCAGCTGTGACTTATTAAACTGATAGTTCGGTAATTTTCACATCTGTCAACACCTGCTTTCTGTGGGATTGGAATTACTATATTCTTCTTGAAGTCTGAGGGTATTTCGCCTGTCTGGTACATCTTGCTCACCAGATGGTAGAGTTTTGTCAGGACTGGCTCTCCCAATGCCGTCAGTAGTTCTAATGGAATGTTGTCTACTCCCGGGGCCTTGTTTCGACTCAGGTCTTTCAGTGCTTTATCAAATTCTTAACGCAGTATCGTATCTCCCATTTCATCTTCATCTACATCCTCTTCCATTTCCATAATATTGTCCTCAAGTACATCGCCCTTGTATAGACCCTCTATATACTCCTTCCACCTTTCTGCTTTCCCCTCTTTGCTTAGAACTGGGTTTCCATCTGAGCTCTTGATATTCATACAAGTGGCTCTCCTTTCTCCAAAGGTCTCTTTAATTTTCAGTAGGCAGTATCTATCTTACCCCTAGTGAGATAAGCCTCTACATCCTTACATTTGTCCTCTAGCCATCCCTGCTTAGCCATTTTGCACTTCCTGTCGATCTCATTTTTGAGACGTTTGTATTCCTTTTTGTCTGCTTCATTTACTGCATTTTTATATTTTCTCCTTTCATCAATTAAATTCAATATTTCTTCTGTTACTCAAGGATTTCTACTAGCCCTCGTCTTTTTACCTATTTGATCCTCTGCTGCCTTCACTACTTCATCCCTCAGAGCTACCCATTCTTCTTCTACTGTATTTCTTTCCCCCATTCCTGTCAATTGTTCCCTTATGCTGTCCCTGAAACTCTGTACAACCTCTGGTTCTTTCAGTTTATCCAGGTCCCATCTCCTTCAATTCCCACTTTTTTGCAATTTCTTCAGTTTTAATCTACAGTTCATAACCAATAGATTGTGGTCAGTCCACATCTGCCCCTGGAAATGTCCTACAATTCAAAACCTGGTTCCTAAATCTCTGTCTTACCATTATATAATCTATCTGATACCTTTTAGTATCTCCAGGATTCTTCCATGTATACAACCTTCTTTTATGTTTCTTGAACCAAGTGTTAGCTATGATTAAGTTATGCTCTGTGCAAATTCTAACAGACGGCTTCCTCTTTCGTTTCTTAGCCCCAATCCGTATTCACCTACTATGTTTCCTTCTCTCCCTTTTCCTACTCTCGAATCCCGGTCACCCATGACTATAAAATTTTCGTTTCCCTTCACTATCTGAATAATTTCTTTTATTTCATCATACATTTCTTCAATTTCTTCGTCATCTGCAGAGCTAGTCGGCATATAAACTTGTACTACTGCAGTAGGCATGGGCTTCGTGTCTATCTTGGCCACTATAATACGTTCACTATGCTGTTTGTAGTAGCTTACCAGCATTCCTATTTTCCTATTCATTATTAAACCTACTCCTGCATTACCCCTATTTGATTTGGTGTTTATAACCCTGTAGTCACCTGACCAGAAGTCTTGTTCCTCCTGCCACCGAACTTCACTAATTCCCACTATATCTAACTTCAACCTATCCATTTCCCTTTTTAAATTTTCTAACCTACCTGCCCGATTAAGGATCTGACATTCCACGCTCCGATCCATAGAA
This sequence comes from Schistocerca serialis cubense, assembly GCF_023864345.2. NCBI lineage: Eukaryota > Metazoa > Arthropoda > Insecta > Orthoptera > Acrididae > Schistocerca > Schistocerca serialis. The sequence goes on along the minus strand of NC_064641.1, from coordinate 738,123,451 downwards.
TGCCAGTTTTCTTTCTCCTGATAACGACGTCCTCTTGAGTAGTCCCCGCCCGGAGATCCGAATGGGGGACTACTTTACCTCCGGAATATTTTACCCAAGAGGACGCCATCATCATTTAACCATACTCAAAAATTTTACTTCGTATTATTATTTCCATTTGATAATAAATATTGAATTTAGATAAAAGTATAAAGAGAAGCTGTTACTAGCGAGATTCGAGTCAGCGATTTCATTATTATAGATAATTTATGTTATGCGTTATCTACCGGCGAATCCCTTAATAAAATACTAACGTTTTGCACTTCACAGCGCTCAAAAATCTTCAAAGGCGATTTCTCGACTTTTTTCATGAATTGTTGTCTGGGCACTAATTATCAAAACTTAATATGAAGAAAATCGTAGAGAGCCATTCCGTGACGCCCCCTTTGTAGACGGGTAATACAGAATCCACCGTGGCATATAGTCGTTTTGTACAGTTCCGAGGAAGAACTGTTTGTATTTCGCGACGGCATGTTGACTGCAGCGACGAGGATAAGGCAATGAGCTGGCGTGTTGGAGATACGAAATAGATCGTGTAAAAGAGGCCAAAGTAGATTGTTCCATCATTAGCAGGGATCATGCCGGAACGAGGGATCTACTACAACCACTGATATTAGGTAGATCTTTCTATGAAAAGGCCGGAAAATTTAAAGTACTGGTGAGCAGTTTTCACATAACACGCATTACGTCAGACAGAATCCAACGCATGACTCCAACTGTATGTCCTCCGCTAAGTAGTGTTGTCGTTTATGTAACAAATGTAATCGACCGCCTGTCCGACTGTTGACTTTTTTCTCATAAATGGGTAGACGTATCAAGTTGAAATTTGTGAGATATTTGTCGCTGTAAAGAAATTTGGGTTCTGTGTCAATACAAACGAAAGATTCGGCCATTTAACTTATGTTACATATTTTGACACTCGCAAACTCCTCACCAAAATCTAGATGGTACTTTCCGTTGGCTAAAACCATGAAATTTGGCAAGAAGAAAGCTTTCGCACGGAATGTAAGGAAAAAACTAAAATTGTTAATTTGTAATTATATCCCCGAAAAAAAATTAATCCAACTGCTTGTCCGTCTGTTAAGAGCCCTTTTTCTCAGGAGCGTTTGGACGTATCAAGTTGAAATTTATGCCACGTACTAAGGCCTATGGTCCATTGGCGGTGTAAAAAAATTTACTACATCAAAGGAACCAAACGATACGGCCATTTTTATCACTTATTTTGATACCTTGGCATTATCGGTATCGATAAGAGGCAAGTCGTCTAAATTCTAGATTCCCAGGATAGATGAAATGTCTGTGTACATAATCACGTTTTTACGGAATGCACGATGCGTGAGTCCTGCTCGCACTTAACTGAATTTTTTAGCGGAGCAAATGCACGTTTGTTGAAATGTAGAAGAGTTCAAATGTTGTAGGCTTGACAAGCACACACCTAGTGTGGGCAGGCTGTACCATTCGAAATGGCACCGCTGGTGGTCTGTAAAACTGCTCGATTTGTCTCCTAGTAGTAAAGATACCTCGGGGCAGGCTTATAAAAGGCTCAGTGATGGGTTCAGAGAGGATATACTGTGACTGGCACACGCTACAATTGTGCCCAGAAAGTACCAAATAAAACACAGTAGGAGGAGGATCCTTGTAGGTGTTTGCAGTCACTTGAGACTTACCAGTCGACAGTGTGATGGTGGTGATTATGAGGGATGACGCTACTGGTCCATCAGAAGTAACTTCCTCGTGCGACTACTTCGGACAGTTTCATCGTAATCTGGCAGACTTTAAGGAGTAAAGTGGTATAAATTACATGTCCATTATTGTGAAGATTGTTAAATATAAAACCCGAGCCTTTCGATTAGCGCATACGGCGGTGTAAATAGGCTTAAACTCATATTTTTGACATTACATGGAGCTGTAAAACTTCGATAGTACCCTTTGAGTATGTCGATTCTAGTCGATTTTACATGAATCGGTCTGAAAATTGACGCTTCCATTACAGAGAAATAGCTGTAACATGATCGTTAAATTACAAGTTTGTGTAATTACATATATGCTCTTGGTTTGCATCAAACTCTCCTACTGTTCACCAAAAAGCTTCTGTGGTCCGACGAGGCGAAAAAGAGGTAGAAGTGAACTCTTTGGTAATAAGATGTCGGTGATCTCTCTCTCTCTCTCTCTCTCTCTCTCTCTCTCTCTTTCTTTTGCGAAGCTAACATTTGAACAATTGAGTCAGCGGAAAGGGAAAGGAGACCTACGTGTAACACAAAATATAGCAAACTGTTTGGACGGCTTACACATCAGTGTATGATCTACTAACGAAGCTTTCTCGATGCGTGTTACCAGCAGTGAAGCATTGATCAATAGAGCAAACACTCAGGGCTCTCCGTGAGTTACCTACGTCCTAACGAAGCCACCCAGTGTCTATGAGCAGACATACACAGAGGACTCGAATGGGCCTCTAGACCGTCATTTGCACAAGAGGAAGCACTGAAAGGAGCTAGGCGAGCTAACGCCATATTTGCAGAGAGCTCTTCGTGTAGAATTCGTAAGTCTTCATTATGAAATCATGCACTTTTAAATGCTGTTTCAGAAGGGTTATGTCGTATTGAGCTTGTGCGTAACATCACGTGGTGTGTTTTGTTCTTCTATTTTTTATTTTATTTTTTATTTATTTATTTCTTTAGATTTAGCGACCAATGACAGTCCAAATAGAGTTTCACCCTATATTCACATGATTTTCGTCCCAGAATCTCAGTCCTACGATACCACTGTAATTCCTGAACAGCACAGTTATAAAATCCCTAGAAACAGACTTGTGCTACGCTTTGTAGATAAAGAATATTAAGTATTTAATCTTTAGAATTATATTATCTTTCGGAAGCTTGTCCAACTTGTATCACTGAAAAAGCCGCTGGCAATTTTATTGAGCGAATCATATGACGATCCGAAGCAGTGCCATTAACTGATTCAACTGGTCTTAGGTTAATTTGATATTCAATGTGTTCATTGAGTTACTACGACATCATCATCCACCGCAGAATAAATGTATTTAGCAGACTTTTCCGTGTATTAGTGTCGTTAGCAATACACATCCTTGGTGATATATGTTTTCTAATATAATCTACTAACTTCGCATTAAAAAGTCGCTTTGGTCTTTTCGTATCTCAACCTGAAAAATAAGTACCTTGGTCTGTCTTCCATGGTTTCCCATTGATACATGTTACGCCCACCTACATTTCACTTTTATTACAACCATAATGAAGGCTTCCACTGAAGTGTTTACCCTTATCCATTTGATCGTTTTCCAGTCACTTCCAGAAATTCCCAACTCGCACCTCTCCATATCCATATCTTACTCAACAGCTCTGTATTTGAATGGTTTGAGCATTAAAAGCCCATATCTTACTTCCATAAGCCAGAGAGGGTAAAAACACACTGAGCGGAAACTTTGTCTCAAACATTTCAGCGGTTGATTTTAAAAAACTCTATTTAGTACACCAAAAAGACTCCAGTCCGGTTTTACTCTTCCGTTTCTTTGCTCAGAATGTTTAAAAAAAGCTGATTGTAAGAGTTCGTTGTCATTGCCCCATTTTATTTTAGATGTGGTGCATATGTTTAACAATAAGTCGATATTCAAAAAGTACCGTCACCGTTGTACAGTTCGTCACTAGACGGCTCTCATGCTTACGTCAAAATAAAACTGTTAGGTTACTGGTAAGCTTCCGTGGGATAAACACTGATTCATAGTTAACAAATATGTAATAGAGATCGTTGCGCTACAGACTTACGGTAGAAAGCATCTTACGTGAAATGTTTGGCTGGAGCATTTGTTTACACAGTTTTCTTCCAACGAATCATAATCGTAATGTTGTTTGTAATATCGCAGCCACGTACGTCAGTTTTGTTAAACACTTTAGTTCGATCACAAATGAATTTCCAGTGTGCACCACATGTTTCGACACATTAAAAATACATGAAAACAAATGGAGTTCACGAAGTATGTGAGTGTCAGATATGCTGCAATATAATGCCGTATTACAAAGATGTTTCATTTTGGGAAAGGAAACGCAAATCATTGATACATTAAACTGAAAAAAGTACTTTTCATTAGATGTAGGACACTAAATACAAGAAGATGAATGGGACTTGATGAATTACTCAGTTTACAAAATGATGTGGAAAAGTAAGTATTTGTAATACTTACGTACTATTTGAACAGTGATGATGACAGTCCATTTAAATGTAATAATGTTTCTACACCTATCTGCGGATCAGGTAACAAATCTTATAATATTATGTGTCTACAATAGTAAGTAATTTTCGTAGCACTAAATATGAACAAATTGTAATGTACTGTCATCATCACTGTTCAAATAGCTCATCAGGATTACAAACGCTTTCTCATCTACATTTACTCATCTATCATTTCGTAGAATGTGTCTGAGCTCTGTTAGTCACAAAGTCCCATTTATCTACCTGTATTTAGCGGCATACGTCTAATGACAACTACGTTTTCAGTTTAACATAACAGTAATTCCCTTTCCCCAAATGCCATATTTTTGTAATATATAATTGTACCGCAGCATTTTTGACGCTCATGTACTTAGTACTCTCTGTATTTTTTTCGTATGTTTTGAGTCAAAACATGTGGTGTGCCTTGAAAAGTCGTTTTATGACCAAACGAAAGTGTTTGATGAATCAGTCCGAAGCACCTGAGGATTTGTCGGAAGAAAACTGTGGAAACAAATACTCCAGAAGAAATTTCACGAAGTTGCATTCTACCACAAGTCTGTACCGCAACCATCTTTATTACACGTATGTAACAGCGATTTATTGTTTATCCTATGGCAGCTCACCAGTAAACAAATGCATATGTTTTTATGAAGGCCGTCTGATGAACTGTATAAATTCGAAACTGATAACGGTACTTTTTGAATAAAGTAAAATAAAACTAATTTGTTGCTGGTTGCTGTACACCATTAACAATATTTCTATATTCTAAGATTATAATCTTTTTTTTTATTTTTCGTTATTTTTTACGTCTTTTGTTAATACTTCTGTCCTGCTGGCTTCAAGGATTCAGAAGATCATTTAGCTTAGCCGTAGATTATCCTACAAAGGGGGCTGGGTGCTCGTATTAATGTGTAAAAGGCAACTGGACACTGCATGTTTTCGTAAATAATGCATTTTATGGAACTCATTGTGCGTCTAGAATTGGCTCTGAGCACTATGGGACTTAACTTCTGAGGTCATCAGTCCCCTAGAACTTAGAACTACTTAAACCTAACTAACCTAAGGACATCACACACATCCATGCTCGAGGCAGGATTCGAAGCTGCGACCGTTGCGGTCGCGCGGTTCCAGACTGTAGCGCCTAGAACCGCTAGGCCACTCCGGCCGGCCATCTGGAATTCTCTCGCATGAATGTGGGTCGCTTCATCATATCTTCGTATCCCGATACTGGTGTGTAATTGAGTTAGGCTGACCTCCTTAAGAAACTAACCGTATTTGGCACTCGAGCTTTATCCATTAGGGGTGGAGTAATCCTCTCTCGATATCCTGGCGGGTAAACTGTTACATATTAAAAAATATTTCTCGTACATGTGAAATTATCCTTTGGGAATAAACCTTAACGTCTCACAAAACAACCCCGTTGAATGCCCTGATATTATCATCATCAACATCTATTTAATTTTTTGTTGTATTCCAAAATAGCTTCAGGTGAATGCCGCGATAATACACGTATCGTGTTCTCCACCTTAAATGCCGTAGAAATCGAAATGTAGCGCTCTAAACTGTTAGGTAAGAGGCTTCAGTATGTTGCTGTGTGTGTGTGTGTGTGTGTGTGTGTGTGTGTGTGTGTGTGTGTGTGTGTAGGGGGAGAGAGAGAGAGAGAGAGAGAGAGAGAGAGAGAGAGAGAGAGAGAGAGAACTTGAAACTTGAATTTTTGGGAACGTGTGTTTTACGATACATGTTGACACTTTATGGGTTCCTTTTCACCATACCCTTCTACTACACTTTCATAAGGACGCGAAAGACCTAGATGCCGTGAACGCGGTAACATATAATATCATCATCAAAAAGTAAGATCTCTTCATTTTGCTATATTTCTTGCCTTTTTTGTTAGTCGTGCGCTAGTCGCCAGCTATAGTTCGAAACGATTGTAACTTCACGTAAGTCTAAAGTTGACTTGGAAAATAGGTAGTCAGTGTATTGAGGTGTCCGATCAGTAAGTAAAGCTAGGTGCTGGTGAAGTATGAAGGAAGAGAGATTTGGCTTTAATGGCCCGTGAGTGACGAGGGGTAGTAACAATCGCAGTGTACTGTCTATTCCGTAAGGTAGATATCGGGCTACTCACTAAAATAAAATGTGTGGTAAGATCTTACGGGACCAAACTGCTTAGGTCATCGGTCCCTAAGCTTATACACTACTTAATCTAACGTAAACTAACTTCCGCTATGGACAAAAAAAATACACACACACACACACACACACACACACACACACACACACACACACACACACCCATGCACGAGGGAGGACTCGAACCTGCGAAGGGAGGACCGTAAGAAGACGCGTCAGACCGCCTATTCACTAGAGAATCAATTTCGTATTGTTAGTACGAAACAGGAACTATTTATTGACAATGTGCAGATCGTCTCTAGAGTCTGGACGTTGGCGAAAAAAACTGATTTCGGCCAGAATCTTCCAATGTCTGCATACAACTTTCTCGATAGTGATCATCATTTTAATTACGTACATGTAAAATACCATCATCCATTCTTCCGTTCTGCGTAGAAAACGCGGTTTGTATAATGCACATGACTAACGGTGGTAAAATAATTGACCCTAGCATTAAGAGTATCCAGATGTGGTGATATCTTGCCTTATCATGTGCTTCAATGCCTATGTGTCTCCTCGTAATGTGCTGCGCGTGACTATGAAATAAGCTCTTGGATGTTATATAACATATCGTTTTCTAGCCCCCCATATGGGATAACCATGTTCGCTGTTGTAGTAGCCTTAGCCAGTTTCCGGCCGCAGAGGATCTCTACATAATGCCCGGTGTCTCCTTAAGGCCCTTCGGGAATACCTCGCGTAAATTGTCGTGCGCTGCACGTTGATAAGACTTGCTGACTTTTCGTAGCGGCCGCAAGTGGAACTTCATGCGACGCTACAGGATGTCCGAGGGACGCACACAAAGAACATTTGAAGTGTCCTGACTGGTCTTGCGAATTCCTGTCCGTTGCCAACCTCTTTATTTCAAAACAGCACTTGCACCCAACGTTTGCAATTATTTGTTGGGTGTATTCCAGTCTTTGTCTTTCTCTACAGTTTTCACCATCTAGAGCTCAGCGTGATGTCTTTACACATGTGCTATGATCGTATCCCTTCTTCTTGACAATGTTTTCCACGTGTTCATGTACTCATAGATTCTGCGAAGAGCTTCAGTTCGGAACCGCGTGACTGCTACGGTCGCAGGTTCGAATCCTGCCTCGGGCATGGATGTGTGTGATGATTTAGGTTTAAGTAGTTCTAAGTTCTAGGTGACTGATGACCTCAGATGTTCAGTCCCATAGTGCTCAGAGCCATTTGAACCATCTGCGGAGAACCTTCCTGTATATTGCCGTATAGGCAGGTCCAGTTCGAGAATATCTTCTCACACAAGCTACTTTTAATTTGGCGCCTCCCTCTCTCACGTCTCCACCCCTTCCCTTTCTTTCTCGTACACTATCACCCACGTCAGTTTTTGATACTAATTTTGATACGCCGGTGGCTTGTGTCGGTTGGGCCTTAAATCGGCACTGCCTATAGGTCTACATAATTTCCAGCATCGTTCTCTAGCACCACTGTTAAAACGTCTCGAGTCTCTTATTTTCAGATTTCCCCACAGTCGACTTCCATACAGTGCTTCAAACGTACATTCTCTGACATTTCTTCCTTAAATTAAGGCAGATGTTTTACTCTATTAGGCTTGTTTATGCCAAAAGTGCCCTCTTTGCATGTGGTAGTCTGCAAGATCCCTTATCATTTAGTTACAATATAGCAGGTCAGCAACTGGAAGCAGTTAATTCCATAAATTATCTGGGAGTACGCATTAGGTGCGATTTGAAATGGAATGATCATATAAAGTTGATCGTCGGTAAAGCAGATGCCAGACTGAGATTCATTGGAAGAATCCTAAGGAAATGCAATCCGAAATCAAAGGAAGCAGGTTACAGTACGCTTGTTCGCCCACTGCTTGAATACTGCTCAGCAGTGTGGGATCCGTACGAGATAGGGTTGATAGAAGAGATAGATCCAAAGGAGAGCAGCGCGCTTCGTTACAGGATCATTTAGTAATCGCCAAAGCGTTACGGAGATGGTAGATGAACTCCAGTCGAACACTCTGCAGGAGAGACGCTCAGTAGCTCGGTACGGGCTTTTGTTGAAGTTTCGACAACATAGTTTCACCGAGGAGTCAAGCAGTATATTGCTCCCTCCTACGTATATCTCGCGAAGAGACCATGAGGATAAAATCAGAGAGATTAGAGCCCACACAGAGGCATACCGACAATCCTTCTTTCCACGAACAATACGAGACTGGAATAGAAGGGAGAACCGATAGAGGTACTCAAGGTACTCTCCGCCACACACCGTCTGGTGGCTTGCGGAGTGTGGATGTAGATTTTATGTCCTCCTTGCTTCGTCCTTCACGTGCTTCCAAGGTAGCAGAATACCTTCATTTTGTCTAATGCCTAGGTGAGCCAGTTCAGAGGTCGGAAGAAGGCGAAGTCATGCCTCCTTCAATAGGAGGACGCATCGCGGCGTTCAGACCAATCTCGGTGCTGAGGACGGCTTTAGTTAATGACTAACAGAGAGCCCTCATCCAGACTGCCGAAGATTGCTAGACCAGGGAGAACTGAAAACGCAGTCGCCATTTATTTTACAATGGTTGCAAATAACGGCGAGTGGTGTAGGCGTGGAACACGGAGAAGGAAGGAGAGGCGGCACGAACCAGATGGAGAGAAAAGGGGGATACGAAATAGCGAGGCGAAGCGGCCGGCAGTGGCTCGAGTGGCGCCGACCGTGCTCGACGAGGTGGCGCGCAACCCCGGTAGCCACAGCCACAGCGGCAGCCGACGCCGCCGGCCCGCCTCAGTCGGCCACCACGCGGCCACACGGGCTGCTATTTTTGCGTGCGTGCCGCCGGCGCTGGCGTACGCGAGCTCTCCCCGCTTTTTGTTTATGCCATTCGCCGACGGGCTTCGTCTAGCCGAGTGCGCGCCCGCGGATCAATACGTCAACCTGGGCCTGCCGTCGGTGTCGGCACGCGGTGATTAGGACCGCGCCCGCCGGATTCGCATTGTACTCTCACCTCTTCTTTCCGCCCCCTTCCTCTCGTGGCCGCCGCCGGACGTCGCCATGGCTACCTTGCGGCGGAGGACCTGTCGTAAGTGCGGTTTTGCTGCGAGTCCAATCTGCTCCGAGGCCCCTTCCTGGGCGGGCTGAGAGAGAGTGGCTTCACAGCTTCCAGCGGTGCCTCGTTCCCACTGCGACGTCAACGAGAGTAGCAGTGGAATCTGGGCATTCTACTTGGCGTTTTAACTGGGAAGTCATCGTCGCCGTTCTCTTTACGGCAACCGTTGTGCGAGAATTTGATGCTTTGTTCCGGACCAGGACTGGAAATCGAAACCTGGCTTACACGGGTACAGCGCTACCACAGGCCGTTTCAAATCGCCACACGCTTTCATTCTTTCCTTCGGAGTTCTGCAGAGATTCTGTGCTGCTTTGGTATTAGCACTTAAAGGAAATGAATGTAGTGGGCAGCTTGGCTTCTCCAGCTTCAATGTTCCCACTCGAACTGAATGGAACTCTTTGAGTGTGGAAGGAGCAGAGAAGATAGGGAGGTAGTTTGAAACTCTACAGGTACTTGGATATCACACTTCGTACCAAAGGCTGGTAGCTAGATTCCAGTCCCTACCTTACACACAGTTTTATCACAGACACACGGGGGCAGACTTCAGGAGATGATTCTCGACAATGAACAAAAAGTTCGTATTAACATATGTCCTGACATGGACGGTGAATCTGCGGTGAAGCAGTTGGTACTGGTACATCGCATTAATATTAATTTCTCCCAAAGATATACAGGTGGCCGCCTTGTGGTGCAATGGAAACATTTACACCTCGCACCATGGATTGCCGCGCTCTTTAGTTTGTCCCAGACTGTAGCCGAATACCGTCACAGGCTACACACACAACCTGTTAAAGTGTTTCCACATTAGCAACCTGTTCAGCATACGTAACACGTCTCATATGCACCGACAAATACATCTTCTCTTGTAGAACGCATTTTTCCCACGGTCACCCAAGTTACTCGTCTCCCAGAAATGATCGTCATTGGCTATAGACGAAATCATCTCGGCTTTCTCAGGAGTGAACAACGGACTACTGTACTTCGACTTTGCTTACATCACACAACCTAGAACGCAAAGAATGTTGCTCATCACAATTGTGTGCATTAGCAAATGTGCATTAATCAAGTAACAAATTAATACGCTATAATATGTAATGTAACGTACAATTACGAATTGCCTTATTGCTGGTTCTCTGCCCATTCGCGGACGTACGTTGTGATCCTTTTGTCACCTTTCCGGTCAAGAATCACTTCGTCATTGTCGATGAAAATCGGAGATACTAAGCCATTGGTTGCTAAAAGTAGGTTTGTCCCCAATCAACCAGCTAGCTCCGAGGACTATTCAGACACCTGTGCCCAGGTCCCCGTTGCACGCCTGATGTTCGTCATCGAATTGATAATCTACACGCCCGCAGATAACTCTGTTGTCCACATGACGCGATGTTTGACACTCCTAACAACATATTCTAACATACTGCCTGTAGTATAGAGTTCTCCAGCATCCCCAATTGACTTAAATACAGGTGGAGGTAACCGCGGAAGAATTTTTCACACAATAATTTCAAAGAGCCAGATTCGCGCTATGCTGTTCGTTGCGACCTTGGCGCTCGTGATGCTTACGCAAAACCAGACCGCTTACTGACCAGTACGAAAAATCTATTTCACGCTCCCTTTGATTAATAATAGGGAAGACTGCTAAACCTGCTCTGACAAAAAGCTGCGTCACGCACGCAGTGATTACGTGACAACGCAACAGATGTGCGCTGGCTCTGCACGCGACAGATTTAGCTTGTGAAGAGCGACTGACAAGGCCACTTATTACACATGTATTTTACATGCGCAGATAATTGTTACAGAGATGTAAAAACGCCGCCGGGAAATTACACGATTTTTGTGATGCCAGGTGGCGTATCCGGGCTGCGGCACCACTTTCAAGATGGCGGCGGCCGGACCGCAGCTGAATAATTGCGCGTTTGACCCGTGCTGGCCTGTCTCGTCTCAGGCAGGCAGGCTGACTGCCAGATCAGCCGAACAGAGGGCTACGGCTGGCTACAATATCACGTAGTATTTGCTATACCCACCAGCCCTCCAGCTGACCTTCCGTTTTTCCTTACGTAGACTTTGTAAGTTTGAAGTGTATAAGGTATTTTCTAATAACGCTTGGTATTATCTATTTTTCCCAGATACCAGTGCTTCGAAGGTACTAAGCAGTTGTTGTATATCGGCTATAGAACTGCCAAAACTAAACATATTTTCCTTGACGTGGATAGCATTACTGTACGAGAGCTTTTAACTTCTTTTTCCTCTTCATTGCGATCGGAAATTACGGGCGAAAAAGAAGGAAGAGAGATATCTTTTACAGTAAGATGCCATTAACTGATGTGTAGAAAATTTTATTCTTCACCTGTCATATAACTACTGACAGATTCGAGGTGTAATACAGATGAAGATGCGAAACTTCTTGACGCTTTAAGAGATTACCTAAAGACAAATAAGCACATTACCTGTACACACCTTATGTACCAGCAATAGCTACATCCGAAGACAGTCATTTGATCTACTCTTTTTTTTACGTGCGCCTCCCTGTTGTTTCGGGATAATGATTTCTGATAGCCTACGACCGCTGTAGAACATTATATGAGGCTAAGAACTAACAAATGCATCCTACGTTTTCATTTTGGTTTTCAGAACAGGGTTATTGCTGTGTGTGTTACTGTTAATTTCCTCGATTATTGTGCTGCCGCACTTTGTTTTCGTTCGTCAGTTTTAGCTGCGATCATAATTGTTATTTTTTTCCGTTGCGCAAATATTTTTAGATACATTTCCTTGGTGTTCAATTCTTTAGCTGTTCTCTAAATTTATGTACTTGAAACAAGCTGGAGTTGCAACATACAAATCAAAAAACAAGGTGAAAATCTATTTCAAAAATCTGCGTGCCTGCGTTAGTAAAATGTGAAATCAAAAACATAAGCCCGGGAGAATCGTGTCAAGGCTTCGTATGTTAAGATGCCATAGATGACTAGCTGATAGTTTCTCTGCACGATAATGAGCGGAAAATACCTTCCACGCAACCATCAGTTTCTTCATTTCTGGTCTGTCCAGGAGCGGACGTAAAAACTTCATGGGCGAGTGTATACCTTGATCATAGGTTTTTAGATGGTTCTCGGCTCACTGTGACCTATCACTGGTCTTGAAGTACAGATCCGGTGTACATAAAACGCATAACATGCATTTTTTGCAGACTCGTGATGTTACTTGCCAACCAGCGTAGATCTCTCTCACAGTCTACACAATTTTGAAAGAAACTACACCTGTAATCTCTAACCAAAACAATTAGTATGTATGTATGTACTGAACTGGGGACCTAGAAATGACGGAGAGGCTTCGTCCCCGCCGTAGCCCTCAGTGGTACACAACCCCACAACAGGCTACAGCAGTCCACTCACCCCACCGCCGCCCACACCGGTTCGGCCCGCAGTGCCTGCCTGCCCCCCCCCCCCCCCCCCCCCAGCCGCCGCCGGGAACGTCTCATTCCAGGCGAGTTTAACGCCAATGTTTGCGTTGTAGAGTAATTGTGGTGTACGCGTACGTGGAGACAGTGTTTGCGCAACAATCGCCGACATAGTGTAACTGAAGCGGTGCGCAATCGCCGACATAGTGTAACTGAGGCGGAATAAGGGGAACCAGCCCGCATTCGCCTTGGCAGATCGAAAACCGCCTTAAAAACTATTTCACAGGCTGGCCGGCACACCGGACCTAGGCACGTACCCATCGGGCGGATTCGTGCCGGGGACTGGCACGCCTTCTCGCGCGGGAAGCAGTGCGTAAGACCGCACGGTCAGCCGGACGGTCCAAAACAATTAATACTCTCTCTTAATATCGGTGAATAGACAAAATATCTGTACAGAATAGCATACAAGGTGCTAGGCTAACAGTTACACATGAAGTCTATAATAAAAGAAGTTATTTGGTAATCTATCTCATCCGCACCGCGTGACGTTTGTCTTAATTTCATGCTGTTCCACTTAAAAATAGATTAACTATCTCATCTCAAGGTCACTAAGTAGCCTGATGCCCCGTCCACTTCTGGGGCCATTTTATGTGCTATATTCGTCAGGCCGGCCGCTGTGGCCGATCAGTTCTAGGCACTTCAGTCCGGAACTGCGCTGCTGCTACGATCGCAGTCTCGAATCCTGCCTCGGGCGTGGATGTGTGTGATGTTCTTAGGTTAGTTAGGTTTAAGTAGTTCTAAGTTCTAGGGGACTGATGACCTCCGATGTTAAGGCCCATAGTGCTCAGAGCCATTTGAACCATCCGGCCCCTGTAATGTTACCATTAGCTCAGATATTGGATGGGAATGGTAGATGAAATGCATTTTATTTAAACAAACTAAAAAAATTCGAAGTGCAGATACACACGTCATCGTCTCAGCGGTCGGCGGCGCTGATCTCCCTCGTAGCACATCGTTGAGTGGTGGGTCAATGTCTACTGCCGCGACTGCTCGCTGCCTGTCCAGTGGCTGCGTGCCCATACGACAGAAGAAGCTGCAGTCTCGATAAGAGTCGGCAAGCTGTAACTAGCGGCGATCATGCGCCGGCGGGATCTGTCAGGATCGTCCGCACCTAGTAGATAACCCGGGATCTCCTGCTTACATGGCAGACGCTCTGTCCATCTCAGCCACCGGGAGCACAGATGAATAGCGCGACTGCAGGGACTTATACCTTGCACGCTTCCCGTGAGACCCACATTCCCAACTGTCCACAATCTACCTACGTAACGTATCAAATACACATTTGCCCATCCTCTCATTACTCGCGCACACTAAGGTGACGATTCCCGTAAGAGTTCGGGCAACCGGTGCGCATTCGCAGAGACAAAGGTCAATGGCTGGGTAGCCTTTAACTATACATGAAGATAGTAACTGTTCTCGAAAGAACAGATACCATTGATGACCGTGTAGCTTCTCTAGAAAAAATGATAATTAATTGAAACCCTCAGCTGTCGACAGGTGTTTCTAGAGAAGCTGCACGGTCATCAATGGTACCTCTTCTTTCGAGAACAGTTACTATCTTCATATATATAGTTAAAGGCTACCCAGCCATTGACCTTCGTCTGTGCGAATGCGCACCGGTTGCTTGAACTCCTACAGGAATCGTCACCTTATGTGCATGAGTAATTAGTGGATGGCCAAATATCTATTAGGTGCATTACATATGTAGATTGTGGACAGTTGGGAATGTGGGTCTTACGGGAAGCGTGAAAGCGATAAGTCCCTGCAGTCGCGCTATTCACCTGTGTCCTCGGCGTCTCAGATGGATAGAGCGTCTGCCATGTAAGCAGGAGATCCCGGTTTCTAGTCCCGGTCGGGCACACATTTTCAGCTGTCCCCATCGAGGTATATCAACAACACACGTCGGCAGCTGAAGGTTTCAATTGTCATTTATTCTAAAGAAACTGCACGGTCATCAGTTGTATCTGTTCTTTCGAGAACAGTTACTACCTTCAATTATACAGATAATCGTTTCAGTGTGCTACTTGATTAAGCGCCAAGCACTCCACAGGCATTGACTCTAATAATATAACTGCTATCATAGTCGTTGAGAATCTTTCCAGAAATAAAGCGTTATTAACGTTTCACCACCGCGACATATTTTTCTATAGCAGGACCTTTACACTAACTTTTTTTTATGTCGGCCTGACGTCCTACTGCTGCATACGTATACTTTAAGAGTACGAAAGTCCTTTCCAGTAACGACATACGGATTGCAACGGTAACTGCCAGCTTCATGGGAGTCTAATGGACACACTTGCTGGGTTTTATCTTGCTAATTAAACATATATTACCTCCAAGTGTGGGAATAAGAGGTTAGTTTTACTTACATTTCGTTCCGAAGACGTATTTTTTGCGACCTTTACCCATCCTTGATCTATTCGCAAATGGTGCATGGAAAGAAGCGAAGATTTAGTAGTCCTTATAAGGTCTACATTTTAGAGCCTGTGTTTACTATATATTTTTGCTTCGAATGATCATTCCTGTTATATTCTTGGATACTGACCATTCCTCCTGGGACCACTTCGTGAATGAGGCGTTAAGAATCAAATTTGATGGCAAACCACCCGTCTCATATGTTTGACTTGTTTCTAATGAAGTCTCAGATACCTTATTTCTTACGAAAAAAAATTATATATCCAGTTTTTTGTCATGAAATTAATGAAGTAATTTAGTTAAAAGTAATAATAATCATACGTTTGCAAAATTTTCATACATAGGCTAGTGACAGCAGTGCATTTTTAACAAATGTAAAGATTGTAATTAATGTGAAACTAGATTCAGAACCCAAAGAACAAACACTAATGTACCACGCAGAGTGTGACACATTCCAGCACTTCATGCTCCTTGTTATCAGTATTTTGATTAAGCACGCTCTGTTGCTTTTTGACATTTTTCCTACTGCTTTTCGTGTTTTCCTCTTTCTGATTTTTTTTTTCAACTGCTTTTCTTCCTTAAAAGTTTTTCACCTTTGTTTTGTACCATTTCATTATTACAAGCTGTAACCTTCATTTTCAGCAGCTACCCAAAACAAATATTACTGCTATATATGTGATGTAGATATTGAATCATGTTGGCAACTCTAGATAACAACTGAGCAGCGCAGAGCAACAAAATTATGCTTTGTGCTTTGGGGCCATATGGAAGTGAATATCAGACAAAAAGCTGAGACAGGATTTAATGAATGGTTTTTGTATACTATGTGCGCCTACAGCACAGACAAAGCTCGTTCGCTGTAAGATGAAGATGTCAGGAGCATGCATACATGCTACAATCTCAAAATCTATGCTCAAAATGGCTTAGAGCTATGGGACTTAACATCTGAGGTCATCAGTCCCCTAGGCTTACAAAGTAATTAAACCTAACTAAGCTAAGGACATTACACACATCCACGCCCGAGGCAGAATTCGAACCTGCGACCGTAGCAGTCGCGTGGTTCCGGACTGAAACGCCTAGAACCGTTCGGTCACATCGTCCGGCTGAAAACCTATGCCGAAGAGGCTTAAGCTCCCGTGGTTCTCTGTTATGCAGCATTTTTTGCTAGCTCCACAATAGGATGTAATGCAACGTAAACTACACAAATATCCAAAAGACCTAGTTATCTTCTCTCTCTGGAGTATCATGTAAACTAATGTGCACGTAGTAAACACTCTTAAAACATTTTTTTTTATGGAAGTATGTTAACGGATGACCACTCTCCCGTAGTATTTTACAGTAAATACAGATATTCTGTATTCCCATTTCGTATCGGTATTTTTTCCGTCTTTTTTCATATGTTCCGTAATTTTACACATAGTATATGTAAATGTCCAAGAATATTTGTACTCTTATTGCCTATCCTACACTTGGAAGAAGCAGTGATCTTGCAGACACTTTGTACATTCTCTCTGACTTTGTGATGAATCTGAATGAAGGCAAAAGAATTTGATAGGGTAACAATAATTTACACACACAACATAAAAAACATGGAAACAATAAGGAAAAAATGGGGATACGAAATGAGAATATAGGATATCTGTGTTTACTGTAAATACTAAAGGAGAGTAGTTGTATGTTGACGTACTTGCAGAAAAAATGGTTTAGAGGGTGTTTACTGCAAGCACTTTATTTTACATGACACTTCAGAGGTAGAAGATAGTGGTTTTGGATACTCTGTATAGTTTATGCTGCATTAGAGATCTTACAGTGAATTTAGCAGAAAATCCCATATAATTATACAAGGTAGATAAAAAATGTACACACACTTTGGTAAAGATAAGCTTATACAGGTTGTTGGGAGTATAAGTATGGCTATCTTTGTTGGCGACTGAGGAGAGACTAATGAACAACATGGCATTAATATTTATTTTCCCTTGGGCACATGGACACGTATTGAAATGTAGACGTGTGGATGAAAAACGGTTAGTCTATACTGACATGCGTAGTCCACTTTGCGACGCATTGACGACCATGCAGGAAAAATCGGGTACGAAATTACATGATGGTTGGTTGGTTGGTTTGGGAGAGGGGACGAAACACCGAGGTCATAGGTCCCATCGGAGTAGGGAAAGATGGGGAATGAAATCGTCCGTGTCCTTTTAAAGGAACCATCCTCGCATATGCCTGGAGTGATTTAGGGATATCAGGGAAAACCTAAATCACAATGGCCGGACGCGAGTTTGAACCGTCGTGCTCCCGAATGCATGATGTGTTTGGGGGGGAAGACAGTTGCAGAGAAAAAGCGACTAACACAGTGAAGTGAAGTTTGTACATATTAAGAACCAATGATCACCATACCTGTATTATAAACCTAATATCCTTTGTATTATGATCAGTATTATAATGACTCAAAATGAAACAGTTACAATAAACGTTCAAACTACAAACAATCTACTCCAAACATTTCTGATCATGATGCCGTACACACGAGGTCACATTTTCCATAGTAGCTGCAGGAATTGTTTGACAAGCCGTTTCAGTTTCATGACGCAGTTCCGCTAGTGTGCATGGTTTCCTGCTATGCATATCGTTTTTGAGGGTACCCCAGAAACAAAAATAGAGTGCGGTCAGCAGAATGTTCGGGGTACTCGATGGGACCCCTTCGTCCAATCCAACGACCTGGTGCATCATTATGCATAAAGGCGCGCGCATCCCTATGAGAGTGGGGTAGAGCGTTATCTTGTTGGAAGAAAAAAGGTTCATCACCAAACAAAGTACAAATGGGTGGTAAAATTGATTCCAGCATCTTCAGGTAACTCCTGCCAGTAATTTTAACCTCGAAAAAGAAAGGTCCAATCAGGCCCCTTTGATAATAACATTGACCGCTTTCTGGACATAAACATCTGGATATCGCAGGGACCATTACAAACATTTATGCCTGTATACTGTGCCATTTAGTTTAAATTATGGCTCATCCCACCACACCACTTTGGGAAAAAAAATAACATGTTTAGATTGCGCGACAAAGCATTCACTAAACTGGCTTACCTGTCCGTCGTCCACAATCAGTGGATGTAACAACTGGAGGATGTCAACATTCCATTTTACTCTGGACAAAATGGTACTTACGCTTGCCCTACTCACGCCTGTTTCATGGGCACCTTATTGTTGTCCATTTTTCCTTGTGGTTCGTGTGTGAATGCATCTAACACCTGAGCAGAGCACTCTTCACCTGTTGCTGAGTGTGTGTGGCCGGCCTGACCTTCCTATATGCTTGTCCGTAATTTATCCAGCATTTTCGAACTTTATCACGAAGGCAAGCGATGTTTACGCGTGTTGGTGGTTCAGTTCCATATCCCCGCCTCCAGTGTCGTAGCACTCCACTGATGTTTTTGAACTTCCAGTATCATTTTGAGCATGCTTTCTCGCTGCTCGAATGTCAGTCTTGTTTGCACCGTGGTCTTACAAGGGGAGGCCGCCAATTGTGAAATTCAGATTCGATTCATACTGCGCATAATAAAAGCTCATGGCCAGAGGTGTAATGTGGCAAAGCACCAAGATGCACTTCTCAGCCGTTGTCGAGAAAATCGACAGTTAAAAGAAACCGTTGCAGTGAAATACTCTCTACGATTAATAATTCTCTACAGCGTCATGGCGCAGCGGTAAGCGCTCGGGTTCGTAATCCGAAGGTCGCCGGATCGAATTTCGCGCTATGCAACTTTTTTACTATTTGTTTTTTATAATTCATATATATAAACTATTAATGAATTGCTTATGCATGTTGGTGAAGGCGGATCGATCTCCAATTGTACCGCCTCCATTTTTCCGTTTTTTTTAACAGGGTGTACCAAAGCTCTCCCGTCCGCACTATCGAAACATATATATATTTGAATTACAAAAAAATTAATAATAAAAAAAAATGTTGCATGGCGCGAGATTCGATCCGGCGACCTTCGCATTACGAACCCGAGCGCTTACCGCTGCGCCACGACGCTGTAGAAAATTATTAATCGTCGAGAGTATTTCACCGCAACGGTTTCTTTTAACTGTCGATTTTCTCGACAACGGCTGAGAAGTGCATCTTGGTGCTTTGCCACATTGCACCTCTGGCCATGAGCTTTTATTATGCGCAATATGAATCGAATCTGAATTTCACAATTGGCGGCCTCCCCTTGTTAGTTTGTACACATGGGCGCGTCACAATACTTCTTTCATCTAGTCCTCAATCATCGTACTAAACATTCAACCCATATTCATTTGTGATTTGAAAGTGTGTGATTTGTATAGTCAGTTTTAAAGCCTGTATCCATTTTTATATGGCCTTTATATACACCCAAAAGCTGAGGCTATTTTGTCAAAGTTAAACCTCATGTTGTCGATCAATATAGATACAGATAGTATCTACATAGGTCAATTCTCATTATCATTATATGATTATCTTAACACTTCCATCGAAAAAACTGGCCAATATTAAGGAATCGTTATTTTAGGGCTAAAGGTAGAATTGACAGACAGAACCATCATTTGTCGACATGGACGGTCTTCCGCAGGGTTAAAAGCAGTTTTAGCCGTCACCTAGTACTATTGGTAAAATATTTCGATCTGTATCATCTGTCAACAAATGGCTCACAATGTGGGAGTAACACATCAAACGCAGCTTTTGCTGCACACTCCACTGTGCCGGTAGCGACTTCATGCTGTAGATGTACTGCATGGAAAAAAGTGAGTCTGTTACAATACATACCATCTGTAACACTGTAGTTACACTGTCCAGTCACATTAACGTGGCATGTCAAAAGCCTGAATAACCACCTTTTGCAGCGCGGACTGCAGTAAGTGTGTCTACATCTACATTTATACTCCGCAAGCCACCCAACGGTGTGTGGCGGAGGGCACTTTACGTGCCACTGTCATTACCTCCCTTCCCTGTTCCAGTCGCGTATGGTTCGCGAGAAGAACGACTGCCGGAAAGCCTCCGTGCGCGCTCGAATCTCTCTAATTTTACATTCGTGTCAGTGACGTTGTGGTAGGTACCGACAGGGAAGTGGAGCCATGCCGTCTCCAGCGCCATAGCTGGCTGCTCTATGTTTCTCGGTTGAGGATCAATGGCGCGAACAGCCCCATCGAGTTGGTCCCGCCGATTCTCAGTTAGGTTTAAATCCGGGGACGTTCGTGGCCTCCTGGTGGTCTTCGAACCACATATGAAAAACAAACTGCGTGTAGAGGTGGACATGATCTCAAAGAATAGATGCATACTTGTGCTGATCCATTTGCCTTCCAGAATCACGACATCACCCAGGGAATGCCCTCCGCCCTGTACCCTACGGACGATTGGTTTATGGTGTTCGCTTTCTGATGTTTTACGTCGTACACGCCAACGCCCATCGTCCGATGGAACACGGAACGTGATTCATCTGAAAAGACCACATGCTGCCACTCAGTGGACGTCCTGTTTCGATAGTGGTGTGCAAATTTCAGGCTTCGTTATCAGTGAACAGCAGTCAGCATGGGGGCATTAACCAGGCACCTTCTGGTGAGGCCCATAAGCAGCAACGTTCGCTGAACGGTCGTTCGCGAGACACAGTTGGTACCCCCTTGCTTCATAAGGGCGGTCACTTGCTTAATTGTTGCACGTCTATTCACCCATATAAATTTCTGGAGCTGTCGTTCACCCCCTGCCATTTATGGCCCATGGTGCACCGCTTTTTCCTTGGCGCTGGTTTTGGATAGCGCCAATTTGCCACGCACGGTTTACTTCAACGAAGGCGGCACGCGAACAGTTTACAGACGTAGCCGTTTTGGAAAGGCTGCCACCCTTCAACCGAAAGCCAACGATCATGCCCTATGGACGTTAACAAGTATCTCCTTTCTGCATCGCGACGACAGCACTGTTTTCCGCGTTCCTTCGACCCTTTTAGTGCACCCTCCATTGCTAGTGCTTCCACCTGCCATCTGAGAGCCGTTATTGCCCGTGACTGGACTGTGCATAACTCATCACCTGTGCCCATGTCTTATATTACAGTCTGGTTTATAAAAACACTTAGAAAAAAATCCATATGCTGGAAGTAAGCGGAATTTACAAGAGAAGCTGGGGGCTTTAATTTAAGAACTTGATGTGCCTGGGGGGGGGGGGGGGGGGGGGGGGGAGGGGGAGGGCTGGAGTGGACGGAATAATATGAACACCGTTCAATAGTTCAGTATAGTACATCTACTTGCAAGTTGGCACAACTGCGTACCTGTAAATACACTGGCGCTGGTGCAGTGCAGTTGAGGTGTCAAACAGTGGAGGTTATGTTTCAGTGCATTATACACTTTGTTCTGCTACAGTTCACACAGGCGATCGGTGAAATATACGATTCAGGCTTCCAAAAAGGGCAACACGCTGGTATGCGGTTAGCGGAAGCATGTGTCACAGAAACTACTAGCTGTTTAACGTTTCACGAGCGACAGTATCCGCGGTAATGACAGCATACCGAAAACATGGAAAAAGTCATCGCCGAATTAGAATGGTGGATTTCCAGAAAAGGGTTGTGGCCGTACAGCAGTAAACTACTGCGGCAAAAGTGATTGCAGAACTTACACTCAGTTGAGTAATACTATGCCGACAAAAACAGTACGGCTGAACTTCCACAAGACTAACATACATCAAGGGCTGCTATTACCTTAATCACGGGAGCGAACACAAAACGACGAAAAAAGTGACACGATCATAAAATTTGGACACTAGATGTTGGACGAATGTGGTACGGTCCGAGGATGAATCAATAAATTGTTCAAATGGCTCTGAGCACTATGGGACTTAACATCTGAGGTCATCAGTCCCCTAGACTTAGAACTACTTAAACCTAACCAACCTAAGGACATCACACACATCCATACCCGAGGCAGGATTCGAATCTGCGACCGTAGCAGCAGCGCGGGTCCGGACTGAAGCGCCTAGAACCGCTCGGCCACCGCGGCCGGCGAGGATGAATCTTCATTTACATTGTTGCCTACAAAAGACAGGGTTCACGCATGAAAAATCCTACGATCCGACATACCTGCTTTTTACAGTCAAGAACGGGACAATGATCAGCACACAGGGTTCGCATTCGGGTCATCCATACTTAGGTTACTTAAAGCAAATAAGGGATGATTCCTTTGGAAAGGGCACAACCGACTTCCGTGTCCTTACCTGATTCGAGTTTGTTGTCGACTGGAAGTTAATCTTTAAGCTTCATCCCTAATGCTGTGATGATAAACAGGCTATGGGTTTGCATTTCTGAAGTCAGTGCGCTGCGAATGGTAACAAGTACATGAAGGATCTGAAGAAAGAACGCACAATATTCAGATATGTCTCTGCGTTACAGAAGTAACAAGTACACTTTGTCAGTAATGTTCTGTTTTGTTCGCAGTCAGTAGTCCGATAAAAATTTATAATTCAACGTAGGAGAATAAAGTACTAGTTATCGCGCTTTAATTGCTGTAGCGCCAACTCTATACAAAACTCTCATACACAGACCACTCCTAGACGTCGACTCAGCTGTTGATTTCACAAAATGCCGTCCTGTGTGAAACGTCTGTTAACTTGTTAGAAGCAACTGCCAGAACTGTTCAGCAGGCCTTCACGAGGGTCACCTCGAGGTCATCCGTCATCGCAGCTGCTAGCGGCTGGATACCAGCATCCGAGACGCAGTACATTCGCCAGCGGCCTTTGTTCGTCTTGCGCAATCCGCACGTAATATTGGCCGTATTCCTAAACTACTCATTGAGTTTCCATACTGGTCATCTATGCAGGTCACGAAGGGACAGTCTATTTCCAGTGGATCATAACTACCACATTTATTCACGGTAACACCATATCAGTGCCAGATATTACACTTACCGTTTGCCATGTCATACCGACCACTGAGAATTAATCGGGCTATGGAAGTAAGAATTATTATAATGGAGAGAGCAAATACCTCTTAATATTCGTTCATATCCCACGTCTCTAACAAAAGATGCCCGAATATTTGTTTTATTTGCTACTACAGTTGTTGGAAAAACCCCAATGTTAGCGAAAAATGACATTGCGTAGTCTTTGACCCCTACCTGTGTTACCCTGTATTATTAAGCTGCTGTCCCGGAACCTAGTGCAATTGCATGTTACCTACCTAACGACTTCCATGGGAAACAAAAATTTAAAGAATTTAAATAAACTAAAAATGCTGTCATATTCTACTCATTAAGAGGTATATCTTATGTTAAAAAATTTAACACAAAAAGACAAATCTTACCGGTGGAAACTGTTTGTGTCAGCTTAACTGACGGCGGGAAAATACGGGGGTATGTTTATCAGGTATTCGGGAATGAGAACACTTAGTTACTTTCTACAAAATCTCAAACCTTTACGAGCCGGCCGCGGCGGCCGTGCGGTTCTAGGCGCTCCAATCCGAAGCCGCGCTGCTGCTACGGTCGCAGGTTCGAATCCTGCCTCGGGCATGGGTGTGTGTGATGTCCTTAGGTTAGTTAGGTTTAAGTAGTTCTAAGTTCTACGGGACTAATGACCACAGCAGTTGAGTCCCATAGTGCTCAGAGCCAATCAAACCTTTACGAAATCGTTTCCCGTTGACACCCCGCGGAGATTGATGAAAGGGAAAAAATGAATCGCTTATTACATATCCGCTGTTCATACAATAAAACTTCAGCATCAGACATGTTTTAATTAAATTTGTTAGTTCTTTTCCACCGACGCAATTCACAACACTGTTTGCATACAGCATTCACATACACCACTGAATGTACCTGCAAAAGTATATAATAGCACGAAACATTGTTCAGGAGATATACGTCATAAACATTAAGATGCGTCAAAAACTAGCTTTTACTTAGAATAAGACACGAATTAACCAGACTATATTCATCCAGCGTTTCGTAATGAGAGCACTCAGTGATTTCCAGCAAACTTTAATTTCAAACCTTCCCTAAACTAAACAGTACTGCACATGCCATGTCATGGTGAACAGACGACTTAAATGTAAGGCGTTTCGGGTTTATCGTCATCAGATATTCCCAAAAAGAAGTAAGAAATTAACAGCAGTGTCATTCTGTGTGAACATTTGTTACAAGAAAATGAACACATACCAAACGCATCACGTTGTTCGGATGAACTGAAAGTGCATGTTGAGCGCATACCTGTCAGAGGCAGGCTGGTAGTGCTAGTAAGGTGACATCACCATTAAGCAAAACCTACTGATACAGGGCACTAGTTTGTCCGAGGTGGCGCCCTCAGTACAATGTTATTTAGAATGATGGAAATTCAAATAAGTGCCAAACATACACGTATTCAATTGATGACAGTGTTCACATTTCAGGCATAACAGGTATAGATAATTACAAAATCAAAAGGTTTTTTCATTTTTGATAAATATTCAAAAAGCCAATATAAGAGCAACATTGTATAACGATACTGTTGGTAAGTCTGAAAAAATAACGATACTGTTAAGTCGGAAAAATAAGAGCTTTATAATAGTTATACGGGCATATAAGAATTTATGGGAATTGGATTGCAAAAGAATACAACCGGTGATATTGGGAATTATAGGAAAACATCAGCATAAAATACTGTCCTACAAGGATTCGTGGCTCTATCTTATAACCTTGTACGTGTTTCTTATACAACCAATTTTTTAACAAAAGTAAACCACATAATATATTTCCAGTTAATGTAAGGCGCTAAAATACAGCATTGGCAATTGGTCGTGTTTGGTGCCGTAGTATCTCCGCAACACAGAAGCTGAGAGAAGTAACCGTGAGAAAACTAAAATACAGCTGTTCACATAGGAATCAATACTTCATGATGTTCATGAACATGTCATTTATATACTCAACATGTAATTTCAGTTCATTTGAATAAACTGATGTATTTGGAGTGTGTTCATTTTGTTGTAACAAATGTTAGCGCTTCTTCATACGGCATGTCAATGCTGTTGATTTACTATTTCATGACAATGTTTCCTCTTTCTTAGAATGTTTGATGCTGGGTAAACCCGAAACTTGTTATATTAAAGTTATTTGTTCACCAGCTGATGACGTTTCATTGAGTGGCCTATTCAGCATTTGAACAATACTATTTTACTTATGCGTTAACGTCTAATGCATCCTACGCGACTTCCTGTCGCACCGTCAACTTTATTAGTATTTTTCTCTGTTACATGCGTGAAGTCAAATATTTAACATACTAACACATTTGTAAAATATCAGACGTCCGAGGCTGCTTTATACAACAGAGTTCGAATCGGGGTTTATTGATGATGCTGTAGTCAGCTGACTCCATTCCCTTTTGCATACACTATTGCTGTTTCGACTTCGTAACCCACTCAAGGGATTTATTATTGCCCGTACGTAGTTACATTTCATGTTGTATTACAGTCAAAATCATCATATTCATTGTTTGACCATATAGAGATCGTCTTGTTAAGTCTCTTCTATATTGTCATATGATGCACTTGATATGTATAAGGACATGAAATGGAACTAACTTCGCAGAGACAATAATGAATTACTTGGCACAAGCTACAAAGACGAAATTGCAGTAGTATTTCCAAAAGGAAATAGACCAATGACGAAAGCATCATTTGCACAATTCTGCATGACTGTAACACTAAGTAATAACAAAATCTTCCCCTAGCAGTCTAGCTGTTCTTTGAGTTGTCGGTAGGTCTTTCTTACTGTCATATTTACGAAAGTGTTATTAATTTGTAATTAAAACGGCATTGCACGTCTCTGTAGGGCATGCTTGATGAATTAAGTGAAAAAATATAGCTAGGTGATGTAAATATTAAGAAAAAGTATTCGAAACGACACTGTGAAGATGAATAATTTACGTCAGTTACGAAATCCATTAAAAATAATTTATGCGTTTCAATTTGTTACATGATGGGAGGATTTATTACAACGGAGAGCATATTCGATCAAGACGCGTGGGTGAACGCCCGCCATGTGACTTGGCTGACCAGGCTGGACGTGTCAGCGGATAGATATTATAGCTTCGGTCGGTTAACGGGCAGTATCTGCCATGCAAATAGACCGAGCAGATGTTATGAAACCAGCGTTGATATTGCAGCTTTGTATTTGGCGTTTTGCCTTCTGTAAAATTATAAGCATTAAGTATCCCATCTTGAAAGTAAAACTCTGATTTTAAAAATTAATAGTCAAATAGGTTTCTCTCTCTTCCATGTGGGTATGGCACTAAACTCGTTTGTGGAACTGGTTTAAAGTCTCTGAAAATTTGGGTGGCAGGGTTTCGTAATACATAATATTAAGTGGGATAATGTCACAATCAGCTCAGCAGCGTCCCCCCTCCCCCCCCCCCCCCCCCCCCCCCGCCAAAAAAAATAAATAAATAAATAAATAAATAAATAAATGCTAGTGTTACGTTTGTAAGATCACACTCAACTGAATATTAAATCTCACGAATTAGAAAGCTTATCGTTCAGTTCTAATTACTTGTTCCGTAGCATATAGTGCTCATCTTGGATTTTAAAGATTATGGATTGAAAGCTAGAAAGAAGCATCAAGTCTGTTTCGATACACGTTATATGATCGTTAGATACGTGAAAGATGATGTATGTGGACAAATAATGCAATACATATTGGCGCTAAGATGAATTGGTCGCTGCGAATTATAACACTGCGTACATATTGCCAGACAGATATCTGTAAATTACTTTTTAGATATTTATTAAGGTTAAGGGAACTAGTGATGCTAGGCGTGAGCGCAGAACTTGGCTTCGCGTAATATTATAACTGAGTTGAAGGATACGGAGTCGTGTACTTCTGGAGCGAAAATGAAACAACCGTGTTTCCGTGACGTGTGAGGGTATAAGACTGTACCTAACAATTACTTTAA
The DNA here is from genome assembly GCF_023864345.2 of Schistocerca serialis cubense. NCBI lineage: Eukaryota > Metazoa > Arthropoda > Insecta > Orthoptera > Acrididae > Schistocerca > Schistocerca serialis. The sequence continues at coordinate 738,096,178 of NC_064641.1, read as the reverse complement.
ATACGAACTAACCAGTGAGACCACTTCTCGGAATGACACAGAACGTAAGAAAATTTTCTGCGTTTATCTACTTGCCACTAAACAACGTAACGCCCCTTTAGTATCTGTTATGAACGTTCGTTTGAATCAATGAGATTACGTAAAGTGAAAAATATGTTTCTTAAACCGCTGTTAATGTGTAGTTAAATCATTCTGCTAGCCATATCGGTTCTCTGACTGATACTTTTCACTCGTGACAAGTAATTGAAATTCTGTGAAATTGGAACTATTGCATTATGTTAGAGTACTCGAAGTTCCCTAATGAGCTCTCTCAAAACATGAATTAGTCACTTATCGCTGCAATTAGATGTCATACGCTTCTCTGAGTGATGCAGACTTTAGAAAAAGAAGAAAAAAAAAGGATTTCACGTAAGATTCCGTACTAATATCGGCTAGCAGTTACTCTCATGTGGTCTCAAGAAGTTGAATGGAATCCTTTTCAGAAAAATATGCGTTGGTCACCGAGAAGTCAATCAACGACCTCCTCGTTACAAGATCACGGAAGAGTTCGTCTTACCGAAGTCTTCAAATAGATTGTAAATAGATTCAATCATTATCTAATTAGAGAAAGTGGTGTACTGCTATTACTCGAGCCTGCAAAAGCTCATAGAAAGTTTGCAGAGGCATGTCTAATAACCTCACATTCATGAAATTGATAAGTTCACATTCATGAAATTAGCTGCGTATTTCCACTAGACTACTTCGGGTGTTCACTCAAACATGTGTGAGGGGGCGAAATTTTTAGTAGTTTAACTCCAACAGTTGAACCATTGTCCTTAAAATCTGTCCCAGGCGCTACTGATCCTCACCAGGACATATCCCGATATCTTGACGACCTGTTTCGAGCAGTGAAGATAAGATGAATCCGGCATCCTGGTTACGATTGTCTCTGTAAACAGTCTGTTCTCCGACGGGACGCAATTTTCATTCTGCTGTCGTCGGCTGCCGGAAATGTCTCCATTTCGTTCAAATATATGAACATTGCACAGTATATTCGTGAATTTTGCTTGTAAATACAAACACTTTTTCAGGTCATGAGTATTCGTTCTATTCGTTTAATTTTTGTGATTAACAAAATTGACACTCAACGATTACGCGCAGATGCCTTCCTGACATGGCGAAGAACCGCCAGTGGTAAACATTTCATGGAGCTAAGTAGACGTGGGAAGATGACACAATAATGCACCCCGCTCACAAGCTTTGGTTTTGATCACTGATAGTGCCTAGATGCAGATCCCATCGTCCCCATTAAAACGTAAAGTCTCCGAGAAACATTTTAGATGCGAAGATAACTAGGACAACATCACCACTCAAATGTGGAATATCTCGCTGACGAAGTGGTGGACATTGGTTTGGTGCGTCTACAAAGCATAAACAGGTGCCCGTACTCAACTTTACCCGTGAATGGAGAATCGCTATTTATATCCTGTCTTAATAGGTAATACCTGGCTCTGTACCATAGCATAGTTTCTCCTTGACCGTACTGCGAACGAAGACTTTTAGGATTAATCTTAATTGACCACATTGATACGTCAGTTAAAAAAAGAATAAGAACAGGACGAAGAGTTAATTCGAGTAGTGTTGTGCATGAATGTGTTCCGGTACTTCAATATACACCGTAAAGAACGAATAATTCTGTCAAGATTGGAAAAAGCTGATAACAGTGGCTCACATTTTCAGCATTTCCGGGAAAAAAATCACGGATAAATGTAAACCATTATTATGTGTGAAGCCCTTAACTGTACCAGTTGACACTATAAATTATGGTGGCAGTGAAGCTGAAAATATAGGTAAAACCGATTGCTTGTTAATACAGAAACGACGGGGTGCAAAAAAGCATCAACCAGCCACCATTTAGATTTTCAAACTCGCTTTGTTCTCTTTGCCAATTTCGATATGTCAGTACAGTTGCTTGCTTGTTTCATTCTCTCGAGAAATAAAGTAAATTTCAAATACGGTATTTTTGTGACTTGCCTCTTTAATGCGATGTTACTTAAAAGGTTCCATTATGGACAGAATCTTCGCTACTGGTAACAGGCTTTTAAACATAAATCTTCAGATGATGTAGCGGGTAAGAGTTCGAATAATATTTGCCTATAGTTACCGGGAGACGTTGAAGTATTCGCTTTTCAGACTTAAATGAAATTCACGAATCACTTTTTACAGGTGAATTTTTGTCCGCTTTGTGGTTTACTATTGTGATTTGGATAATGTCCCAGGAAACTTAGATGTCCGAAATTATTAAATCACACTCAGATTTTACGCGGTGTGGGTGCTACAACACGACTTAGTTGTCTTATCAGTGGACGCGCCATATAGTAGGCTGGCGCTTTCATCTGAGGCTACTGATAGCTGTGGCTACAATGTGAATTGTACGCACCAGGGAAACATGGCAGATACACGCTTGTTGCCAGTTTTAGGCGTTCAGCAGCATTTCTGCAGTTAAGACATGCGTTGCTTCATGTACAGTGTTACAGTAAATAAAAAAAAACGTTAAAGAACCAGACTATTAAGTCGTCGTCTCTATACATATATTTCAGCTTTCACATGTTTAACTGGTAAGGCACAGTTGACATTTAAGATGGGAGATTTGATGAAAGAAGAAATTCTTTAAGTGGAGTCAATTTGGGAGCTGTAATGTATTCTTTTGTCTATTATGATATTGGCATTTGATGACTTAGACTTATTGGTATTTTTTTGGAAGTCGTCAATTTTTCCAACCACACGTTGCATGTAGAGCTCCTGCGGGACAGTATAAACGCAGTAACAGTGCCATTCAGTAACTAGTATTAACGGTAGTTACCACGAACTTGTGAACTAGTTTCAATGTGATTTAGTTAGTGTTTCGTCAGTTATTAAAGTCGAAACCGTATGTACAGCATAAAAATACAGGTGGGATATGATTAGTCAAAAAATTTTGATTTGTTGAGTTATTAAGACAAAATTATTCTCTTTCGAATTTTGTTTCTAAATTTTAGCTTAAATTTTAGAGCTGCTTTTGTTAGCATTTCTCGTTTGTTGCTTCCCGCACACGATTGCGAAGATATTACAAAGTAGTGTAAGTAAATTACCATAATTATATTTTTTGCAATGATTTCAGAACTCAGAAGTTTCTAGAGTTTCACGCTGAAATTTTTCCATGATTTTCATTTTCATATCTCAGAAATGTGCCTGTTAGATTAAAATCCGTAATAGTAACCCAATACTCGCGCTTTTTTCTCCATGGAAAAGATATGACGCTACGGTCGCAGGTTCGAATCCTGCCTCGGGCATGGATGTGTGTGATGTCCTTAGGTTAGTTACGTTTAAGTAGTTCTAAGTTCTAGAGGACTGATGGCCTTAGATGTTAAGTCCCATAGTGCTCAGAGCCATTTGAACCATTTTTGAAAAGATGAGATCGTTACCCATTAAATTAAGACAATTGCATGTTTTTAACTGTTTCAGTTTTCGGTCTCTGACCATTAGTTTTAATTTCCGGGACAGTCTTGATAGTTCCTCGGTCACTGAAAGTATGAATGATATACAATAAATTAAGTAAAAGGCGCAGCAGTGGGAATGGAAAGGTTGTTAGTAGCGCAAGAGGAGGAAAGCGAGGGAGTCACGATAGAGACCGGCGTAATCTGAAGTATGCGACATACAATATAGTAACGGTAAAGATAAATGCTTACCTTTTAAGAAGCGCAACAGTGATGAAGATAGGGAATAGATACAACAATCGAAATACATATGACAACGGGGACCGCCAAAACGCAGCACACTTCGAAGATGTTATCCGACTAAGGAAGAACAGAGCTTATCCTTGAACATTTATTACCTCAGGAAAAAAATATTATGCTGACTGGAGACTTTGAATGATACATTCTGCATGCAGAAGCAAATCAACCACGAAGAGGCTATATACAAGCGCTCTCTCTCTCTCTCTCTCTCTCTCTCTCTCTCACACACACACACACACACACACACACATATATATATATATATATATATATATATATATATATATATATATATATATATATGGTGGTCCATTGATCGTGACCGGGCCAGATATCTCACGAAATAAGCATCAAACGAAAAAAACTACAGAGAACGAAACTACCAGATGGAGCTATGGTTGGCCCGCTAGATGGGGCTGCCATAGGTCAAACGGATATCAACTGAGTTGTTTTAAATAGGAACCCCCATTTTTTATTACGTATTCGTGTAGTACGTAAAGAAATAAGAATGTTTTAGTGGGACCACTTTTTTCGCTTTGTGATAGACTGCGCTGTAATAGTCACAAACATATGTCTCACAATTTTAGACGAACAGTTGGTAACAGGTAGGTTTTCTAAATTAAAATACAGAACGTAGGTACGTTTGAACATTTTATTTCGATTGTTCCAATGTGATACATGTACCTTTGTGAACTTATCATTTCTGAGAACGCATGCTATTACAGTGTGATTACCTGTGAATACCACATTAATGCAATATATGCTCGAAATGATGTCCGCCAACCTCAACGCATTTGGCAATACGTGTAACGACATTCCTCTCAACATCTAATGTTCGCACATGCATTGACAATGCGCTGACGCATGTTGTCAGGCGTTGTCGGTGATCACAATAGCTAATATCCTTCAACTTTCCCCACAGAAAGAAACCCGGGGACGTCAGATCCGGTGAACATGCGGGCCATGGTATGGTGCTCCGACGACCAATCCACTTGTCATGAAATATGCTATTCGATACCGCTTCAACCGCACGCGAGCTATGTGCCGGACATCCACGTTGGAAGTACATCGCCATTCTGTCATGCATTGAAATATCTTGTAGTAACAGCGGTAGAACATTACGTAGGAAACCAGCATACATTGCACCATTTAGATAGCCATCGATAAAATGGGGGCCAATTATCCTTCCTCCCATAATGCCGCACCATACATTAATCCGCCAAGGTCGCTGATGTTCCACTTGCCCCAGCCATCGTGGATTTTCCGTTGCCCAATAGTGCATATTATACCGGTTTACGTTACCGCTGCTGGTGAATGACGCTTCGTCGCTAAATAGAGCGCGTGCAAAAAATCTGTCATCGTCACATAATTTCCCTTGTGCCCAGTGGCAGAACTGTACACGACGTTCGAAGTCGTCGCCATGCAATTCCTGGTGCATAGAAATATGGTACTGGTGCAATCGATGTTGACGTAGCATTCTCAACACCGACGTTTTTGAGATTCCCGATTCTCGCGCAATTTGTCTGCTACTGATGCGCGTATTAGCCGCAACAACTGCTAAAACACCTACTTGGGCATCATCATTTGTTGCAGGTCGTCGTTGACGTTTCACATGTGGCTGAACACTTCCTGTTTCCTTACATAACGTAACTATCCGGCGAACGGTCCGGACACTTGAATGATGTCGTCCAGGCTACCGAGCAGCATACATAGCACACGCCCTTTGGGCATTTTGACCATAATAGCGATACATCGACACCATATCTATCCGCAATTGGTAAACGGTCCATTTTTAACACGGATAATGTACCACGAAGCAAATACCGTCCGCACTGGCGGAATGTGAAGTGATACCATGTACTTATACGTTTGTGACTATTACAGCGCCATCTATCACAAAGCGAAAAAAGTGGTCCAACTAAAACATTCATATTTCTTTACGTACTACTCGAATATGTAATAAAAAATGGGGGTTCCTGTTTAAAAAGACGCAGTTGATATCCTATATCAGCGCCATCTAACGGGCCAACCATAGCGTCATTTGGTTTCCCCCTTCAAGCTAGACGAGTTTCGTTCTTTGTAGTTTTTTCGTGTGATGCTTATTTCGTGAGATATTTGGCCCGGCCACTATCAATTGATCACCCTAATATATATATACACACACCAGATAAGAACAATATAATTTACATTGTAGGGACTGTAGGCTCTTGTACGTAGGTCAGACAGGTAGGACATACGAAATATATCTCTAAAGCATTATTCAGATCCTTACGTAACTCTCCTTTTCCCTCATTTGCGAAACATCTCTGAAAACAAAACGACGGACCAACAACAAAAAAGATATAGTGATAATTATCCCTGTTCGTTATATCTCGGTTTAGTAGCAGAAATAACTTGATATTCCTGTTCGTTATATCTCCGTTTAGTAGCAGAAATTACGTGATATTGCAGTAGAACAGGAAAATCTATCAGAAAAATCTAAGTGAAATTTTACTAAGCTAATGAAAATAAAATTTGTCAGTGCAATAAAGTGCACCACTTTATAATTATTGTCTCCTATATCACAGATATATATTAATTGTAGAACTGGCTGTGTGTCTCATATATCATTTAAGTGGCGTACATGGAAAAGTGGCAACAGTAGCTTTATTTTTAATATCTCTCGTGACACAATCACGTGAGCATTTCACAATGCCGTAACCGGTTTCGACCAGTCAGTGATCTTCAGACTGTAGTAGACTGGAAACCGTAGTGACTGTTTGCCGAAATTAAGTGGAGTACTTACGATGCGACTCGGGAGGACTCCCGGGAATTCTACGTATTAATACATAGACGGAAGCCAAATAACCCTTATAGAACTTAAATCCTGGGGGGATGGGTCTCGTAGACATAAGATGATGTGCTTACATTAAAAAATTCCCCCACCCTTCTATGCCTCCTCCTCCGTTTAATTACAACTGCTATCAGTTAAAATATTTTAGTTTTTAAAGTTTTAATAATTTGTGTAAAAATCATATTCAATTGTTGCAATTACTGTAACTCCAGTATCTGCTGAAGTAGCAGTTGCTTTCGCGAATACAGATATGAATAGCCTGGGGTCTTCATTTCGCCTACATAACGTCGACTATCTTCCTACAATTGCTTTTATACTCTGTTCATCATAAGAATAAACCTGATGTAAACGAATACAAACGCGATGGTTGGTCAGAAGTTGTAGCACAAGTGCACTGGTGGTGTTACGCTCTTGGAAGTAGGTCCTGCTTATGTATTAGATATATTACTGTAAGTTACGTTAAATGAGACTTTCAGATATTCTAATGTATTGACGGCCGTCAACGTTTTTCCTCGTCACACTTTTAGCTATGTAGTTATTACTTCAAAAATCATGTACAATCACAGTCTCTGTACAGTTGTGTACGGATTGCCGCGCTGTTAATACGCAATATGAAATTGGATGAGGCTGCTTCCTCTTCCGTAGTAAAACACACGTGTAGAACACTGTTCGAAAGCGCCGAGAAAAAGGTTTTTCTTACAGTTTTTCATAAATTTACAGAAAAAATATCGCCTCTGAAGTTTTCCGAGGGACTGTATTCGATGCAGTTGAGGTAGTAGTACACGTTGGATGTACAGCGCAATCGGTAGCGTAGTGGATTGATAATTAAGTGTAGTTCATGGATTGCTGGTTAGTCTCGCCTTAGCCATTTTCTTTCGTTTAATTTGAAATACCCACATCTCGTAATTGTATAATTCATCATTTTTTATGAATAATGCACGTCTTCTTGTTTCTAATTATATATTGCATGCGAAATTCCTGTTTTCATTTCAAATATAAATTCTTAATTATAGATATTTTATGAAAGATTGTTAATAAAAGCTGCTTACATAAAGAAAAATAAGAGTTTAATTTTTTAGGGCAAAAATTAAATACACTTCATTCGGACTTCGTCCATTGTTTCTACCATTGATGTGGTCTCACACGAAACAGAGTGATAGGAGTCGTAGAAACATGAAAAAAAAGTAATTTTCACAATATGGAGCGCATGAGACAAATTCTGCACTTTTACATTTGCCACTGTACCATTAGAATGTGAACCCAACAGGACGGACCTGGCCGGCCGGAGTGTCCGTGCAGTTCTAGGCGCTACAGTCTGGAACCGAGCGACCGCTACGGTCGCAGGTTCGAATCCTGCCTCGGGCATGGATGTGTGTGATGTCCTTAAGTTAGTTAGGTTTAATTAGTTCTAAGTTCTAGGCGACTGATGACCTCAGAAGTTAAGTCGCATAGTGCTCAGCCATTTTGGACGGACCTGAAGCCAGGTTAAGGGATTTGGCCCGAGAAATAACAAGACTGTTAAGCTGCCAGAAGTACTGGAAGCAAGTCACGCAGCTTCTTCCCATGTCACTGCCGAAAGTTATCGGGATATAGAACAGCACGTCATAAAAGAAGAGGAGCAGATGGCAGTTCCAGAACTGAAATGTGTTTCTTGGATTTGGATAAGGAGGGAGCTAAGAGTTTACAGACGACTGACTAATTAATACCTTCAGTGGGTTCAGTATTCAACAGCACGATGAAATTCCTGCATCACGCATAGCTCGCTCAGAAAAATTATCCTGTGTTAAGTTGGTAATTTTCATCACTTTTGTTTGTAATTAGAATACTGTGTTAGCTGAGAACGAGAGCATTTTATGCTTTCCGTCTGGTCACCTAAAACGCGTTCGGTTGTGCTGGACGTTCGCCGAATATTATTTCATTGTCTTTGAAAATTAAATGACATCCGAAGCGATGTTGTTTCTTTGCTCGTCTCTTCTTGTGTGTGAGCTGCGACTTCTCACATCATTGCAAGTTAGTTGGACCTGTTGGCTTGCCAGTGCTTTCCAACTTTAATGCGCCGGTAAAGCTGTTGTCACGTATTACCGCTCAGTCTAGGTGAGCGTAACACGGGATAAAACGTATCTTTACGATCGTACTTGACTGTACTGGACACAACTTGGCTTCCGCTCCACCTGAAACGAATTCCAATAAGATTCAAGCAAACGCGGAAGAATACATGGCCTAATGTTTACATCAGGTTTATTCTTATGACGTAGTATTACAGACAGCTCTATGCGAATTGATTGCAGCTTCTGCCTTAAAGTATATTTTTTTTCTTTTGTAGCATTAAGTTGATAGTCACTTGTCAGATTTTATAAAATCTATTATGATTCTTTGTCTCCTCTTTCTGTCCATTGACAGTCTGCAGATGATCACTGGCTTGTCGAAACCAGACACGTTCACGTGATTGTATCGTAAAAGATACGTGAAGAACAAAAGGTAACTGACATCTTTGACTCTACGGCTACAATGACAGGAGGTGAGTGTGTGTCTGAGGTTGGCTGGTGATTCCCTAAATATCGTTGCAGACTGCCATGGCGGTCAGTTGTTTGGGTGTGCTGGCAAGTAGCATCGGGCAGCTAGCGCGTGTTTGGAGGCGGCGACGTGGAGCTAGGATAGTCACCGGCCCGGCCGCGCGGCCTCAGGCTTAGCCGCAGCCGCTGCTGATGGAAACGGCCTATTATTAGCTCGCCCAGCCAACCCTTAGTCACGACAAATGCCTGCCACGACTACCTGACACGAAAACACAGCGAATCTCTGCGAAACTTTGGTCCCAAAGGTCACAGTCTGCACTCTTTATCCTAGAATCCCATGTACCCTAAGGCGTCATTGTCGACATTATTTTACGTCTTTTGTTGTCAGATGATGTGTACGACGCTTGACGAAACTGCGCGGTATCATAATGCTGCCACCCGACAGGAAATCAGAACTTTTCGCCATTTTTATACATCAGGAAAGTTCACATTCAGTCATAAAGCCATCGACAGTGTAAGACAATTAGCCTTGTTTGCTCAAGACCAAGGGCGCGCATACCCGAGGGCAAGGGGGCGCTGCGCCCTCCCCCCCCCCCCCCACCCAAGCTTTCAAGGAAAGAAGAAAATATAGTGTAATCAGGTGGTTTTCTTTAAAGAAAATGATGTAAAAGACTGTATTACGCATGGTTTTTATATGGTCGGAATTGGAACGTTTTTTTGTGGCTACTTACGAATCACCATTCATTTTCCAAAAAATTAAAAATACACTCCTGGAAATTGAAATAAGAACACCGTGAATTCATTGTCCCAGGAAGAGGAAACTTTATTGACACATTCCTGGGGTCAGATACATCACATGATCACACTGACAGAACCACAGGCACATAGACACAGGCAACAGAGCATGCACAATGTCGGCACTAGTACAGTGTATATCCACCTTTCGCAGCAATGCAGGCTGCTATTCTCCCATGGAGACGATCGTAGAGATGCTGGATGTAGTCCTGTGGAACGGCTTGCCGTGCCATTTCCACCTGGCGCCTCAGTTGGACCAGCGTTCGTGCTGGACGTGCAGACCGCGTGAGACGACGCTTCATCCAGTCCCAAACATGCTCAATGGGGGACAGATCCGGAGATCTTGCTGGCCAGGGTAGTTGACTTACACCTTCTAGAGCACGTTGGGTGGCACGGGATACATGCGGACGTGCATTGTCCTGTTGGAACAGCAAGTTCCCTTGCCGGTCTAGGAATGGTAGAACGATGGGTTCGATGACGGTTTGGATGTACCGTGCACTATTCAGTGTCCCCTCGACGATCACCAGTGGTGTACGGCCAGTGTAGGAGATCGCTCCCCACACCATGATGCCGGGTGTTGGCCCTGTGTGCCTCGGTCGTATGCAGTCCTGATTGTGGCGCTCACCTGCACGGCGCCAAACACGCATACGACCATCATTGGCACCAAGGCAGAAGCGACTCTCATCGCTGAAGACGACACGTCTCCATTCGTCCCTCCATTCACGCCTGTCGCGACACCACTGGAGGCGGGCTGCACGATGTTGGGGCGTGAGCGGTAGACGGCCTAACGGTGTGCGGGACCGTAGCCCAGCTTCATGGAGACGGTTGCGAATGGTCCTCGCCGATACCCCAGGAGCAACAGTGTCCCTAATTTGCTGGGAAGTGGCGGTGCGGTCCCCTACGGCACTGCGTAGGATCCTACGGTCTTGGCGTGCATCCGTGCGTCGCTGCGGTCCGGTCCCAGGTCGACGGGCACGTGCACCTTCCGCCGACCACTGGCGACAACATCGATGTACTGTGGAGACCTCACGCCCCACGTGTTGAGCAATTCGGCGGTACGTCCACCCGGCCTCCCGCATGCCCACTATACGCCCTTGCTCAAAGTCCGTCAACTGCACATACGGTTCACGTCCACGCTGTCGCGGCACGCTACCAGTGTTAAAGACTGCGATGGAGCTCCGTATGCCACGGCAAACTGGCTGACACTGACGGCGGCGGTGCACAAATGCTGCGCAGCTAGCGCCATTTGACGGTCAACACCGCGGTTCCTGGTGTGTCCGCTGTCCCGTGCGTGTGATCATTGCTTGTACAGCCCTCTCGCAGTGTCCGGAGCAAGTATGGTGGGTCTGACACACCGGTGTCAATGTGTTCTTTTTTCCATTTCCAGGAGTGTACTTCACCCCCCATCCCCAACTATCGTATGGGCGCTCTTGCTGAATGCATACTGTAGCTGTGTCACAGAATTCGTCTTGACTTACTCCGTTATCACTGGTTAGGTTCACGACGTCTCGTACAAAGGTGTTAACACGAAGTTTAAAAACATACAGTAAACGAAAAGTTAGTCACCACCAGGGTACACCACGCTAATGTGTAGCACAGCCTCCAGCCTTTTCCTCAGTCAACCTATAAGTGATTTTTACGGTTTTTTAGAAAAAACTAATGGAGCAACAGAGGTAATTCTTTGTGCACATTATTTACTGATTCTTTTGCTCATTATTTCCTGATTCTTGGATATCATTCTATGATTTCTTAAAGAATTTCAGTCATCATTAAGCCTGCCATCCGTGGAGTTTCATTTCTGTCCAAAATGAGGTGTGTCCATGGCGGAAGTGCTGCAATCTGCAAATTGTATCAGAAATCAAAAAACAAACAATTTTCTTAATATCTATGATATTACGCATGGAGTAATAGCGCACTGTTTTTGAAATTGGAACAAATAATAAAATGACGGACGTTTGAAACAAAGATGTAGTTTTGTCGTGTGTTTTTGGTCACGTTTATTGCAATAAATAATGAAGAAATTAAAATAAAAAAGCAGCCTGCTACTCGTTGCGGACATGCCTGAGATTATCATTATTAGTGATAAAGTGTATCTCAAGCTGTCGGAATGGATTGCGGGCACGCTAATACAGATATGTCTGAAATTTGGCTCAATTACTCCTCGGACGAGTCGCAAGGAGTAATAGGCGAGTGTTATACTATTCCTTGTAGTCACAGAGGACAGTCAGCGTTGATATACCAACAAATGGGTGGTCACAGGCACGCTAAATCAAGATAGTTCGTTTCTGCCGTTCTGTCATGTCCACTCATCTTACTGATTTCACACAGTCAACTGGCACATACAGGCCACTTAACTGCCCCGGCTTTACAGCGGTGGAGGATCACATAACTGACTCATTCCATCTGTATATTATCTACAGCGTTCCAAAGCGACAACTATGCCCCTTTGCGGGCATGTCAAAAATGTTCTGTTCGGCGACCTTCTATAAATCGTGACTTCATAACTTCAAGACTCATCTCTCTGATGTGGGAGAGCTAGGAGCCGCCAGTGGTCCACTTCCACCAAGACAAGGAAGTTCGACAGTATTTTGAAAATCTTAATGACCGCTGTTCCCAGCAACGTTTTCACGCTGAAAACGTTTTTCCGTATCTCACGCTCCTCAGCTGCAGGAGTAGAGCGTCGGTCGCTCATTTCCGTCTTTGGTACCAAAGTATCACATGATTAGGGTCTTAGCCCTCTCCACGGTAATGGTGGGGACAGGCCATTCTTCCGAATCGGTGCAGCGGACGCTGTGAATTCCAGGCATAGAACGTGTGTGCGACTGATGTTTGGAATACCATCGTGTGGCTGGGACGCAGGGCAGGGATGTACCTCGTTATTGGATCGCCACCGCCCCCAGGGGCGAGAAATTTTTTCTGTATGTTGTCCTACTGATTTCATAGTGATTCTTTCTATGTCCCAAAGGAGCCTAAGTTCGGAACCCCATCATACTCGTAGCTGCCCGCAATGATCACGCCCAGTCCTAACCTGTCTTCCAGTTCGTTTCCCGAGAGTCGCAGTTGTCTTTTACCCAAATAAATATAATTTGTATGTTGTATGATGTCCACATGCAGCGTTATCTCATATACTGAGAGATTATTGTGGCGTTACGTACGGTGATGCTGTAGTGATTGCAGCGGTATTTGTGAATAAGGTAGTATCACCGTCATTGATGTTTTTCGAAGGTAAGTAACATGGCTGTTAATTCTGCCGCCGTGCTAATGCCCCAGGGGGCAGCATATATTTTACCGTCACCCGAGATGGTGTTGATCACTACTCCACACCCAGCGCTGTTGCTACCCTTTCCCCTTCTTGATTAACAAATGAAAATGGTGAGTGCCGGTCTTAGGATCCTGAGAAGATAATAGTTCATTACTTGATAGGAAACTGAAATAGACATATCTGAAGATGTTTTTAACGATTCACTAGGGAAGTTGTTTCACAAATTCCTTCCTCTGATGCAGAAGTTGCACCTAATTTGCAATGTTTCACTTGTTTTAACGCAGTCAGCGCCGTCGTGGTGTCCTACTCCTGACTCTGAGAAGATGGATAGTAGTAAAGGCTCTTCAGGTACTGATAGGCCGGGAAATGCTGAACCTGCCGATAACACCCATCTGCTTCGCGGCATGAAGTCATCAAAATGACGGACATAAACCGCTAGTCGGAATACAATACGCTGAAAATAACGAGTCATAGCAGTAATTATAGTTCTATTCATAAGTTTCATGTTAATTACAAGGCAGTCGCCTTCCAACCTAACTTAGACCCTGGGCTACGCTACAAATCAGCATCTCATAGCAACTTACAGCCCGAAAATTGTACAGAAGAATGGAATTTGTTACTGTTCACTTCTCTCTGTACGTGCGAATATCGTCCACCCCAAAACATCGTGGCGCCAGATATCTTTAGATCCAACGTACCCTACAGCTCACCAAGCAAGAGAACGATCTGTGATTTGTTATTTTGTTTTGAGCAGAGTACTTTGGTATCCTTCAGGGAAATGGTACGCGTAAATAATCTTCTAAAGTATACTGTGGCTGTATGACATGACAATGCTTTGGGGAACATCACTTAAGAATGGAATGTGCCTTACTATTTATAGCAAAAGATACGATATTTTATGCAGAATTAATGCATAGCTTTTGACAAGAACCTTTATTTTTTAATTGCAGCTCTCTGCTTACACGTGTAGTCAGTATTAATAGTTAACATAAAGCAGAATAGCTAGCATAACGTAATGTTAATTCCAGACTGTCGCACTCGTTTATACTAAGTCGTGCCGATTGAATCGCGTCCCGTGTTGGTACGGGGCTCTTACACAGGCTGGAGCGCGATTGTTACCGATCTAGCCATCCTGAACAGATTTTTCGTAGCTTTCTTAAATCACTCTGGACAAACGTTACTATTTCATTCAGTGTTTGTCAGGTAAATAAGTGGTGCAATCTGTTCCATCCTTTCTGTATTGTCCACTTACTCAAACACCTCATAACCTCTGGCCCACATTCAGTTCTGAATCACCTTGCTTATGGAAACTCAAAAAAAAATAAATAAATAAATAAATAAAAAAAAAATGGTAGTGGGTTCGTGGTCTCTAACACAGTCAACAACCTACTGAATTTATTGAATGACAGTTGTAGAAGGGTGTTGCCATAATTCACTAAAAATGATGCTCCACCAGTTACTCTCTATCATAATTAGGTTTGAAGTACTTGGATCGGTATCGGGCTTTTCAGCAATTAATGAATTTTTAGACTGACATCCAGGATGAACTTTTGGATTGTTTCAATCATTTCTGCAGTCTAGCCGGTGTACAGTATTTAAAAGTGTCAACCTGATCTCCAGCGGAGTGGGACAGAACGAGATGACGTAGTGGTAAGCCGTTGTACACATATTTGAGAGTATGGTGTTTCAAATTCCCATCCACTCAGCCAGATTTAAGTTTTCCGTGATTTTCCCGAAATCGTTTAAGAAGAGTGACGGGCTGGTTCCTTTCGAAGGACACCACCAATTTCCTTCCCCAACTTTCCCAATCAGTTTGTGCTCTGTCTCTAATGACCTCGCCCTTGACTGGATGGTGATCTCTGATCTTCCTTCCTTTCTTCCTTCCGTCCAACGCAATGAACAATGTCCCGAATTTCCTCCATATCAGTTTCGCGAAAAAACCACTAAAAGTAGTGTATTTATCTTCATCCACCTGTACTGTCGTGTAAGAAACAGGAGCAGGGTATATGAGGAAATATTTCCTCATTAATTAGTCGTTATTGTCTTTTCTAGCCACGCAAACAACATTGGAATTTATATGTAAAATACTGGAAGTGTTCGTAGAATGCATCCTATAATCGAAGAACTGGATACAAGAGGTAATTTTGTATCCATGAACAGTCGTCTCCCAGAACACCCTATGACGGTTTATGACGTATTGGTAGTATTTGACAACGGTTCAAATTCAATTGCTATGAACGGGCACATTCAGCTGGCCATTTTCAGTACGTGAAAATCAGATTACTTAAGACGAAAACGGAAGAAAGATTTCTTGTAATCAGAAAAAGCTGTCTTGAGTTTGCTTTCTTAGCTGATGAACCCTTATGGGAACTTTTTTTCCATTATATGTACTGTCTGTAGCTGACTTGTTGTCTTTAGACGTCTCGCCTTTTGCTGGATACGAATGATTTTTGCGAGTGTGAAGAAAACACGTCGTTTTCTTGATCGGCTCTGTTTATAGCAGATTTTTGCGTAAGGTGATCGATTAAACGTCAGGCGTGCAACCATGAAAACGTAACTTTTTTTTTTGCGGTTATACACCTGAAATTTGATGGATCAACCATTGAGCTGCGAAAACACGAAGATAAATAATTGCATAAGGTGTTATTTTATTTATAAAAGGAAAAAATCATAAGGTTTTGTCTGTAATTTTCCGCTCTTCTTTTGCTACAGGTGGCACCCAAAGCACGATCGTCAATGAAGACAAATGATGGCTTCTTTTCCCTCCCTGTTGTAAATTATATTTGGCATTTTCTTTAGCTCTGTTTTATCATCGCAGCTGACGAACAGAGAGACAACACCTGTGCTAGTTCCCCGATGAGTCCGTATTTTCTCTTCTAGCCCTTGAGACGTGGTACCCTTGGAGAACTATCAGTTGACGTCATAGCTCACTCTAAGCCAGAATGAAATGTCACACCATTAAGTGGACAGACAACTCTTCAAAATTGTCCACCCTTATTTAAGCTGAGACTTTTTGGATTGGTTGATTGAACCTTAAATTCTCCAGGAAAACGTCGACATTCACTGTTAGATTTAATTTCTCGATCAAATTAAAATTGTTTCCTGTGTCTATTTATACTTCAGGACATCGTATTTTCATAATTGCTCCCGCTACTAAATATTTATTTTGAGAGCAGTGCTTTAGAGCAAAGTGGTATTTCATGAAGTATTTCAAAAGAACTTCTTACTCGTTAAATACAGGGTTGAAACTAAAGCAGACGTAGCAAGCCGTTGGTGAACAAACAGGTTAGCATTTTGGCAGTATATATATATATATATATATATATATATATATATATATATATATATATATTTTAAACCGTGCACAGCTCACTAGATACAGTCAGATACAACCGAGGCCAAGAAAGCTACACTCGGAATAGAAAAGTGTCAGCCATGTAGATGGTGGTGTTAATTGTATTTTCAGGAGTGAGGAGGCCGGGGGGGGGGGGGGGGGGGGAAGAGAGAGAGAGAGAGAGAGAGCGGGGGGGGGGGGGGGGGAGCTGCCACGGTGTTTCATGACCTTCGTTTATTAAGACGAAATTGTCCGTGTGGTATTGCGACGGAGTTGGGGACGAACATCGTAGTATAGTTTTCTTCTCCCCATGGTGCTAAAGTTTTATGTACATGTTCCTGAGACTTCACACGACAGTTTTGAGCAGGAAAAACGTAAAATCAAGAATTTTCAGCATGATTCATAAATTTCATGATTAGGAATGTTCTTTGTCGTTTGTAGCACTAGCTTTTAAGTTCGTCCTTCCTAGGAAGCTGTAACAGTAATAAAGAGTACGAGCCATTGTGAACGCCGCAGATCGTCTCGGTTACGATTTTAACATTGAAAGTTTCGAGAAGTGGCAGAAGGCACTTGAGGTGGGCCATTTTATTAATGACGCTGCTGCGATTCAGTGCGCAGTTGCTCTCTTAAATATTTTCCGCTGTTACATTCATTGTAGATATGTAGAGCGCTAGAGAGTTGGGAATGCATCATGACAGCTGACCTTTACGTATGTGATAGCTTTGATAATTTAAAGGTCCAGTAATTTGAGTAATACTACGCACAAGTTATCAGCACGTTTAAGTCGCTCTAATCGCTAGTACCTATGTACTTGTGACGTTCGTTGCCTCCATTCTTTATCTGTGGCGCAAAACACTCGACGATTACTGATGGCGAGTAGCGAGTGATTTAGTAACTAAATACGTGTTGACAATATTGTTTAGTCAAGTAGCTCGGTAAAATTGGTGAAATTCAATCAGCTCAATTGTTGCCGTTCAAGTAGCTTTCTGTAACTCATTCACTTATGAGTGGCGTACCACTGACGAAGTGTGAAAAGTATTTATTTAGTAGAGTGTAGTAGTTTTCAGTCTTTCTTGGCGTTTCTTTTCAGTCATCTCTTCCTTTTGAACCGACAAGATTCGTTGGAGTGATGATGATCACGTTTAAATGCCTTCTTGTACCAAAAATAAAATAAAACAAAAAATAAACAGCCCAAGCAGCAGCAGTTGCTGATTTGGCGAAGGCGCCAAGAATACCAGGCTTTCGAGGTTAAAGAGCAGATTAAAAGCATCTGTTTGGGACATTTCTACTCGAAGTATATAGTTCTCTGTCCTTACGTTGCACCCAATTTTGGAGCGCGACGTTTCAAATCATCGTCCGGCCATCCAGATTTACGTTTCACACGACTTCCCGAAATCGCTTTAGGCAAATAACAGGATGGTTGGTTCGAAAAAGTCACGACAAGCTTCCTACCCCAGTTCGAGTCTGTGCTTCTTCTCTGATATTCTCATTGTCGGCGGGACGTTAAACTCACGGTGATTCTTTCACGCGATAGTAAGAAGGGACAAAACTGCTTGCAGTCTTATTAATGTTGGTACTGTTTTTCTTAGATGAATATCGATACGCAAGAGTAAAATAAATACTTCAGATGAATTCGCAATTGCGAAAAATGACTATCATAAGCTGTAGAATGGAATGATGACAGTGAAAATTTGTGCCCACCCGGGATTCGAGCCTGAATTTTCCACTTATAGCGAGCGGTCGCCGTACCATTTGGCTATTCGTGCACGACTCACTGCCAGACCCAAACTTCCGTATGTCGTCAACCATACGTCTACGATCTGTACTCGCGCGTCCACTATGTGTATTCCCGTTGAGATCAGACTTGTGCTTCAAAGTCGCATGCGCGGTATCAGCAGATAAATACATTGCAGTGCCGGTGTTATTCTGATGACTAAGCACTGCGGCGACCATAGCCGTTACTAAACTCATCAGATGAATTCGTAATTGGGAATGGTTGACGACATTTGGAAGTTTGGGTTAGGCCGTGAGTTGTACACGGTTAGCCAAATGGCAAGGCGGCCCCTCGCGATAAGCGGGAAATCCGGGTTCGAGTCCCGGTCCAGCACACATTTTCATTGTCTTCATTCCATTCTACAGCTGATGGTAGTCGCAATTGCGAATTCATCTGATGTGTTTAGTAACGGCTATAGTCGCCGCAGTGCATCATCAGGATAACACCGGCACTGCAATATCGTAAAATAAATACTTTTAGATAGAATAAATACTGTTAGAAAAACGTACTCTTTGTGTGTGTGTGGGGGGGGGGGGGGGGGCGGGAGGAGATACTCATGTGCGGGTTTCCTAAATAAACTTCGCGGCAAGAGTCAGTCACGCTATGCCCTCGTGCAGTGCACGCTCCACGGCAACTGACGTTTAACCGCGAACCAAACTGTATATGAACGTACGATTGCCCACTAACAGATTTGTCGTGTAGTACAACAACTAAATGACTCGCCATTTGACAGATTATCAGGTTTTTATCCATAGTGACTTGGGGAAGGGTTCTGGCATAATCTTCTGCACTTGGGTGTTCAAAAGTGAATTTCTATCATAGTTTTAGGCTTTATGATCATTTATTAGGGTATCCTATATTTAAACTTTATAATACTGTAAAGCTCTCAATACAGATACACTTTATTTTTGTTTCACAATTATGCAAGTACAATGACGGGAAAAAAATCGCAACAACAAAAAATAATTAATATACAGTAATGAGATTTTGGTAATACATTTGCCTAGGTAACATATTATGTGGTTAACACTGTATGATCACAGGTTAATGTAAGCGTGAGACAAGACATCGTAAACGTGACATTCTGGCACATTAAAAACCAGTGTAACCAACAGAATGTTGAATGCAAATGCATGCAAAGCGTTATACACGTGCTGTATGTCATTATGTGGGATTGAGTTCCATGCCTGTTGCACTTGGTCGTTCAGTACAGGAACGGTTAATACTGCTTGTGGATGACGCTGGAGTTGTTTTCCTATGATGTCCCATATGTGCTCTGTTGGTGACAGATCTTGTGATCGAGCAAACCAAGACAACATATCAACACTCTGTAGAGCACGTTGGGTTACAACAACGGTATGTGAGGGAACATTGTACCGTTCAAAATCACATCCTGGAATGCTGTTCATGAATGGCAGCACAGCAGATCGAATCCCCAGACTGACGTACAAAGTTGCAGTCATGGTACGTGGGATAACCACGCGAGCGCTCCTGCTGCCACCTGAAATCATATTCACAGAACAGACCTCCACCCTGTCCTCCAGTGAGCTCTCGCTTGACACCACTTAAGTCGCAAACGGCGGTGGTTTGAGGTCAGTGGAATACACGCCACACGGCGTCTGGCTCGAAGCTGTCTTTGAAGTAACAGTTCATTGTGTCACTGTGGTGCCAGCTGCTGCCAAAAAACTGCTGCAGATGCAGTACGATGGGCCAGAGCTATAGGCCGAACACGATGGTCTTCCCTCATGTGGCCTTCCGAAGTCTAGTCTTCATGCGACCTTACTTTCTCGTAACCACCGCTGCCAGCAATCACGTTCACTGTCTACATTGCTGCAAATCTTTTTTAAAATATCACAGAAGTAACATCCAGCTTCTCGTGGCCATATTAACATAAACCCTCCACGTCCAGTAGCACGGGTAACTAACGCTGACGATCGTTATAGCCTTTATTTAAGGAAAACTTAACTTACAACTTCATAGTGACGCTACTAATGCCACTCTTATGCGGCTTGCGCGAAATTTGAGCAGACACAATATTTCAGATGTAGAAGCCCACTAAATTTCGTTGTAATGGCACAACTCCTTAATGGTGCTGCGATTTTTCTTTTTTTTCAGTGTGTTAGTCAGCCCTTAAATCCGTCGTGGTCTTAATTTGGCGATTGATGTAACACTTATCTAGTTGATAATTTAATTTCTCCGCTACGCTACTGTTGCATTAAATAGGTGAAAATTATGTGTGTAATTGTGTTTAGGTCGGAATTTGCTTTTGATAGAGAACCATAGTACTCCTGTCCATTCGATTACGGCCGCTTCGCGTTTCTGGCTACGAGTGACCAATTAGCATTTGCAAAATGACAAAGGTCAGAGCTGTGCCCTTTGCTCCACGCCAGCCTCGCGGCCATTGCTGTCGGTATTTCAGTACTTTGAAGCGCACAAACCCAGTGTCTTCCGCCGACAGTTCGCCCACGCATACGCTTTCCGAGTGAGTTGTACCGTCACTCACTACCTGAATTCGCCGTCTTGTTGTTTAGACCAAAACAAATATCTTTTTCGTATCTCAAGATAGCAAAGAGTATAAACCAAATACTTTGGATGCTACCCCAAATTTCTAAGGATCATACTATCAAACTACTTAATTTATTTACGAACGGTGAGGTATCTAAGACAGGCTGCTACAAATACAGGTGACTCCCCTAACACTCACCTAACAAATATTTCGGATATCGAAAGCACTGTCAATACTCCGTTTTCACGAATTGAACTGTAGGCAAGGGCGCATATTTTCGCTCAGTACACAGATTCTAAGACGTTGACGAAAGTGCAGTTTCTTACAACAGCTATAAATTTGTTAACGGGACAATGGCTATCGACAGTAAAATCTTAAAATTAGTGTAAATGAGAATGTCGGTTATGTTCGTTGCAGGAAGCTAGTGCAAGTAGTTTACAAGTTATCGTATTGCGAACATTGTAAACACCTACGGTTGTTTGTTCCAACATATTGCTTAGATACTAGGTGACTATGTTATGTTTGTTTTCATTTCATTGTGTGTGCCCTACGACTGCATTGCTACGCCCTGTCACTTATTGTATGGTAGTGGGCGTAGTAAGATGTGCTTGGAAGATGGTATTTCCCAATGGAGAAAAAAGCGGACGTGCTCATGGTTTATGGCGAATGTAGGAAGTGTTCCGTTCGTTTGTCTACCGGATACGCCGAAAGATATCGCAATAGACGTCAACCTCTTAATCTCTTCAGTTACGGATGACATGAAACGGGATACTAAAGCTGCCGGCGGTGCAGTTTCTGCTGATACGCTAGAACGTAGCAGCAATCGTTGCATGAGACATTGCAAGCTTGTATTGACGCTGGTGGTGGTCATTTTGAGGACAGTCTTTGAGGGTGCATTTGTTCTTTACCTGTCAGACCCCGCAGAGGTAGTGCATTCACTTTTGCTTGAATTTCGTCTGTCCTAGACAATGTCGCATTTAACAACGCGACAGCTCCGGGGCCACATCAACAACTCTATAGGATTGCACGTACGCACCCATATGAAATTCACATTCGTTTGTGCTTCAACTTGGACCAAATAACTGTCGGTGTGTTCAATGTGCAGACTACGATTTCTGTAAACTATTTGCATTAGACTCCTGCTAAAAATGGTTCAAATGGCTCTGAACACTATGGGACTTCTGAGATCATCAGTCCCCTAGAACTTAGAACTACTTAAACCTAACTAACCTAAGGACATCACACACATCCATGCTCGAGGCAGGATTCGAACCTGCAACGGTCGCGCGGTTCCAGACTGTAGCGCCTAGAACCGCTCGGCCACTCCGGCCGGCAGACTCCTGATAAAAACACCATAGACGTTCCAATTTAGTCTACCTTGTACTGTCAGTAGCATTGTCCCATTTAAATATTTGTACCTGTTTTAAAAAATAAACACACATTTGTAACTCATTACAATCTGTGTATGGGTTGCGTAGGCAAGTCCCTGCCTACCATTTCAGTCTGTGGAATCCGCATATCAGTGGCACCTTCCCGTATGGAAATACATACGGTGCAAGTTTTAGGTCACTCACCCTCTATATTCATGACGAGTAAACATATCGAAGTGCGGTTTCCGAAAAGTTAGAGCGGTTTTTCCAACCAATGCAAGTAATATTAAGGTTTGTAAATGCTGAGTTGTGTTTCAGAGCTTTTATTTTTAATGCAACTATATATTTTTTTTCTGTGTGATTGGAAACTGCCTTCGAAGAAGACTTTTTAGCCACGAAAAATATTAGGAACTTGATCAAATAATATCAGCGCTGCAAACCACTGTCCCACCTTCAGAAGCAATCCCTGTTTTGAGAAAGAATGCTACAAATGGAAATACCATAAAGGCAACACAAATGAAAACATTTATAACTGCCTTCAAGACTCTGCAAAGAAATAGAACACTGCTTTATGCTAAAATTCCAAAGCAAAATTATACACGGAGATTGAAGATGAGTATCCACAGGTACTAAAAGAACTAAATTCTTAGACGTTCATTATTTTAATCTAAAACTATGAAACTTCCTGGCAGATTAAAACTGTGTGCCCGACCGAGACTCGAACTCGGGACCTTTGCCTTTCGCGGGCAAGTGCTCTACCATCTGAACGACCGAAGCAGGACTCACGCCCGGTCCTCACAGCTTCACTTCTGCCAGTATCTCGTCTCCTACTTTCCAAACTTTACAGAAGCTCTCCTGCGAACCTTGCAGAACTGGCACTCCTGAAAGAAAGGATATTGCGGAGACATGGCTTAGCCACAGCCTGGGGGATGTTTCCAGAATGAGATTTTCACTCTGCAGCTCAGATGGTAGAGCACTTGCCCGCGAAAGGCAAAGGTCCCGAGTTCGAGTCTCGGTCGGGCACACAGTTTTAATCTGCCAGGAAGTTTCATATCAGCGCACACTCCGCTGCAGAGTGAAAATCTCATTCTGGATTTTAATCTAGTCTGTAGTCACTTAATGTTTTCTGTGTTGACCGGAGCAGGACCTCTGCCGAGGATCGAACAGAATGTAAGCTGCAATCGAAGTAGCGAAGTATGGTTTGCATTTGTTTACGCTCACATAGTGTGCTCTCTGCAAAAAGCTGTATTTCTTCATGCTGTTTGACTTCGCGACTGCTTTAGTAATTGTAGCAGAAGAGTTATACAAGTACAATCTTCTTCTGCTAGACTATGTCTACTCCTTAAGAACGCTGTTTTTTGGTTGTCATACGTTCATTCCAGTAATCTGTACCAGCTGTGCGAATAGGGTTGTTCATTGAAGCATATTTCCGTATGCTGTAAGAGGTGGATTCGGAAACAGTTACTAAGTGTGTCTCCCCACCCTCTGTCGGGAGTGCTAGATTCGATAATTGAGCAACAGATACATCTCGTGCAGTTCTAATCTCTTACACATTCTTCTGCAGCTGGTGAGGAAGAATTGACAGCTATCAATCCACAATGCGTTCGTAACAGAGATTCAAACAACACAAGTTCTTTTAGATGTCTAAAGCGCATTGCGTTCATCTATGGAGTTCGATATGTACACTACTCGGCTCCGTTTGCAGACGCGTGATAGTATAGTAAAAATCCTTTGTACTTCAGACTGTCGAAGACTTGATTTCTGCGGTGAAATTGTAAATAAATGTACGTGAGAGACATTCTTGCTCCACTATCAATGTAGAGGTTTGACTATTCAAATTGCTGGAGGCTTTTAGTAACATATAGTCGTGGAAAGAAGCGTTTATGTCACATTGTCGAAAATCTGATTATCATATAATGTCTACGAGATTCTATGAATGTTGATTAAACATTTGTGGGATCATGCTGCAGAGCACGTTTGTCACTGGTACAGTATGTGACTCAGTTCTACATGTAAGAAAAATCAAGAGCTAATATAACAGAAGCGCTCATAAGCATGTTAGTCTTCTGAGAAGGCGAGAAGGGCGAATACCTGATGACTGGTCACGCTGTCCTAGTAGTATCCGGAACACACACAGAAATTGTACAGATGTTTAAAGAAATAAGGATGATCTAATATCGCATCGTGGCGAGGGTTGCCCCACCCACTGTGGACTGCTCCGGACGTCTTAAATGAAGAAGCGAGTAACTTCAAAAAGTTTAATACTAATTTTAGTGCCACTAGCGATCTTACTACTGTGTGTGTGTGTGTGTGTGTGTGTGTGTGTGTGTGTGTGTAAGTCTGCGGGTCATCGCACAAGCTGGATGTGATTTCACTGTTATGGTACACGGATTTTGTTTGGGAACCAGACTTGCATTCTGATCTGTTTCTGGATGGTCTCCGTCGACCAGATTTTATAGCGCATATATACACCTTTTATTTTTTAAACTGGCCGTTGAAACGAATAGTTATAGAGGTTGCAAGTCTCGTTTGACGTGCTTACGATATCATTTTCCTCGTTATTGTCTTTTGTTTTTAAGTGGCCAAATTGAATGGATCACACCAGTGTGGTGGTATAAACGGCTTGTTGCATACAGTGCTACATCGTGAGTAAAATACTGTCTCGCTACCTTTAAATGTTATAAGCGTAATTCTTTTCAAAACTGTAGCATAAATATGCATAATAAAAAGGAAGTAATCCATGAGAATTTTACTGATCGGTGACTTATCGTTTTCCTTACTTTCAACGGAAGAGAGTTGGTGTTTTCATCCTATAACTTGTACTTTCGAAACTGTAACAATAATCCTCTCCGTGACGATAATTCATCACTCTTGTAACGTGCGCTACGTAGTTTGTAGAGTTGATGCTTTCACTCTCTTGCGATCTTTCTTCTCTCTTCCCCCTCTATCCGGTAAGGATCCCAGACTGGTGAATAGTACTCGAGAATAAGTCGAATGAGAGTTTTGTGTGACAGTTCGTAGATGCAGTACATTTCCGTAAGATTTTTCCCGTTAATTTGTCTGGATCCTGATTTTTCTTAACACTACTCATGTGTATTCATTCCACTTTGGATAACTCCGTAGGGTTACTCCTAGGTATTTTACGGTTGTTAATGTTTCCGGTAACATCGTCAACAATATGGTCGAACAGTGTTTCACCTCTTTCTTTCAGAATGCTGCAGCAGTTTCATTAGCAACTGATCTCTCAGCCAATTTCTGCGCGATCTACGTCAAGGTCAACTGCCAGTTTCTCCACCATTCGTTAGCCTTCTGCAAGTCTTCCTGCATTTCGCTATAATCTTTTGTCAATGCAACGTTCGTATAGCCAACAGCATCGTTCGCGAACAGCCTTATGCAGTTTCCAACGTTATGTAACACATCTTATATTCGTAGTCTATTTTGTAAAGAGTGCGCCAAGTGGACACATCGCTGTCGCCACAACGCAAAATCTCGCTACGCGACAGTTTAGTCGTCTCGGGTCCAAACACTTCATTATTTCCCCTAGAGCGCTGATCTCCCTCTGCCATTCTTCCATGAACTGCTATGCAAAAGGGAAACACAGTCGACTAGAAAAGGGAAAATTGTGAAATCATAGAATTATTGCAATATGCGAAGCGTATTAGTTCCATTGAGGCAGTAATTTAAGCAGATTTTTACTTCTACCTCAGATTATACTAACAGAAACTCATTGAATAAAAGTGTGTTTGTGACGTGGTGGCAGTTGCCGCGACTGTTGGATAGGATAGCCGTGTGGGGAGCGTAGCCTTGCACGGGGCCAGCAAGCTTTATCCGGCCGGGGCTAGGAGAGAAGAGGGTAATCGGGCGGCTGTGCCTCGGCGCTTCCTGTGCCGATAAGTGGCTGCTCGCCGCCACCTACGCGTGGTCCGCGCCCGGATGAAACAGCCAGCTCTCGTATTCACAGCCGTGTTGCCACGCCTTTGTTCACCCCAGCGTGCCGCTGCCATCCACGCCTCCACGGTTACCAAAACCTTCCGCATCTGTGAAACACCCTTCAGGCTCAGTACGACGGAGCTACGTATGCTGAACGAGCAGTCTGCCTGGTGAACTTTATGATAAAATTATTGGCTGATGTATTTTCTCTAGAGATTATTCAGGTCATAGAAAGGTCAGGTGAAACTACCCACAACCAGGTTGGTTTGGACAGCGCTTTGCTCTACCAGGCAGCCCTGTTTAAGTAGTATGTCCTTGTCTTCTACCAGCCTTCGAACTAACTCAGCCAATTATAATGGGACCTTGTGTTGTAACTTGCAGTCCTGACATACAAATCATAGGCAGAATTGAAAGAAGCGATAGCTGACACACAAGAACCGATGACCCACAGAAGACTGAACTCAGAATTTTTTGATTTCTTATCTCACATTTAGGCACTAAGTCACCGCACTACACCCATGAAAAATAATATTTTAGACATGAACTATGAATAAATTTGGAGTCGCTTACGACGGACGGCAGAGCCAAGCAAATATTTTAAAAGTGTCTTCGAGACGTTGTTCTGAAACGAGTAACATCAATAATGAAACGCAGTTCAGAATAGCTGGAACGTGAAGGTGCTCAATGTTTTGTGCCAAGAGTACAAATTCATAGAGTAAATTCTTGTGACTGTACAAAGCGAACAGTATCATTTTCACTTACAGGCGGTGTTGAACGTTAAGCTGGAAAGCAAGCTTTCATTGAATAACAGAGTACAAGGTGTTCGTGCTGTAGGTATAGGTTCATATTTCGCTATCTATTCGGGCTTATAACTTCATTTGTCCAATATTGTACATAGGAGCTCAAACATTTTTATGCATGTTGATACAGTTCACTGTGGGCACCGTTTGTAGCTCGAAAGATATCGAAACGGTACTACGCCTCTCGCCAGCTGTTCATAAGAATTACGTACAAGTATTATGGTCTCTTGTGCGGCGTAGGTCCGTTGTCTTAAATCTGCCAAATCTCGAAGTCAAAAATGTTTTAAATGGCTCTGAGCACTATGGGACAACATCTGTGGTCATCAGTCCCCTAGAACTCAGAACTACTTAAACCTAACTAACCTTAGGACATCACACACATCCATGCCCGAGGCAGGATTCGAACCTGCGACCGTAGCGTTCACGCGGTTCCAGACTGAAGCGCGTAGAACCGCACGGCCACACCGGCCGGCCAAATCTCGAAGTACTTGACAAACCCACATGCACTGAAATCCAGCGCAGTCAGATCGGGAGACCGAGGTGGCCGGCAAGTGGGACCCTCCTTCCGATTTAGCGCTCACGAAACGTATCATTGAGAAATGTGGTAACGTCCTTACGATAGGGGGGAGGGGGATGACGTCGGAAGGCATCTGTGGAACTGCCGCACATGCGGCAAGCGACTCATGGCTGTTCGCGAAATAGCGAGGATCACATCCTGGAGAGTGTCTCTGTAGTTAGATGGAGAAGATCAGACCAGTAGCTAGTTTTTACGCTTCATTATTGTGCGTGCACAGCGAGTACCGATTAGTGTGCATTGTGGACTTCGTGCAACTCTACGGATTATGTCCTGCCGACACTCCTCAAAATTGTCACGATCCAATACACATGTTAATCTTTTAATCACTCGGGAAATCTTGCATAAACGCAGCCTGCGTCAGAGTAATTCCTTTTTGGTAATACTAGTTACTGTGCTAGGAAAAAATAAATCTGCTGCATGCGCAATAAGAAAATAGACTAAGATTAGAAGGAAGGCCAGTATTGGCCGTAATTTTGATGATTTATTAACAGCAAAATCGATTTTCGATCACATAATGATCATCTTCTGTGCTTTAGCCTACAAATTAAAGCTCGTAGGCAATGGTGTCTAGTTGTTAGCAGTAACAGAAGCTGTTAGACGATACTAACAAGTTCAGTATCAGTGGGCAAAGTTCAAGAGCCTTGTACAATATGCTATAGACAGGTACATTCCGAACAAAATTATGAGGGATGGAAAAGACCCGCCGTGGTTAGACAGTCATTTTAGAAATCTACGAAAGGAATGGGAGCTTCACAGCAAATTTAAACTTAGTCAAAGCCTCACGATCAAATGAAAATTAAGCGAAGCAAAAATTGGCGTAAGTAGAGTCGTGCGTGAAGTATCCGAAAGTTAAATTCTGTCTACCGACTTTTCAGAAAATAGTGAGTATGTCTCATCATGTATAAAAAAATATCAGAGCCATCTGTCCAGACACTGTGAGATCATACAGGCGATGGAACGGATGACGGCACAGAAAAGGCCGAAATACTACACGTCTTTTCACAAAACTGTTTCGCAGAGGGAGATAGTACTCTAGTTCCTCCTTTAAATCGCCGCACGAACGACGAAATGGCTGACACCGAAAAAGTGGCAATGGCATAGAAAAGCAACTGGCATCGCGGAACAGAGGGAATGCCTCTGGACCTGACGGTATAAGAGTAAGATTGTACATGAAATATGCGAAAGCCCTTCCTGATCTTTCAGCAGAAGCGTACAGTAGGTCTTTGGCAGAGCGAAGTGTTCCAGATGATTGGAAAGAAGCAAAAGTCATTCGCGTTTCCAAGAAGGGACATCGAACAGACGCTCCATTTTATGGACCAAATCTCTGATGTTGGTCATGTGAAGAATTTTGGAACGTGCTCGCGTTTTATGACATTTCTGTAGGCCGTAAATCTCCTCTGTTGGAGCCAACATGGCTTCCGAAAACAAAGTTCGTGTGAAACACAGTTCGTTGTGTTCGTTTACGAGACACGGAAAGCAGTAGATATAGACGCTCAGGTAGACGTCGCGTTTCTTGATTTGGGAAGGCATTCAATACAGTTGCAAACTGCATCCTAATGAACAAAATAAGTGCGTACGAAATATCAGGCCAACTGTGTGATTGGTCTGAAGGGTTCCTAGCTTTTTGCGGGTGATGCTGTAGTATACAGAGAAGTTGCGACGCTAGGAAATTGTAGCGAAATGCAGGAAGACCTGCAGAGTATCCCCGTTTGTTGCAAGGAGTGGCTGTTGAAACTCCACATAAACAGATGTAACGTATTGCGAATACATATATAGAAAGGCCCGTCATTATATGATTACTAAATTAGATAACTATCACTGGAAGCACTTACTTCAATAAAATATATAGGAATATGTGTACGGACCAATTTGAAATGGAACGGCCATATATAATCAATTTCGTCTAAGGTAGGTGCCATACTGAGATTCATTGGAAGATGCCTCAGAAAATGTAGTCCATCAGCAAAGGAAGTGGTTAACAAAGCATGCGAGACAGTCATTCGACCAATACTTGTTTATTGCCAGTCAGTACGGGATTCGTACCTGGTAGATCGATAGAGGAAATAGAGAAGATTCAAAGAAGAGCATCACGTTTCGTTGCAGATTAAGTAAGCATGCAATCAAGAAAGAGTCACAGAGATGATCAACCAACTCCAGTGACAGACGCTGCATGAGAGGCGTCTTGCATCGCCTTATGGTTTACTGTTAAAGTTTCAAGAGAGTATGTTCATAGAAGTTAAGTAATAGAACCCAGTACGTTGTCCTTGATGGTGAGTGTTCATCGGAGGTGAGGGTATCATCTGGAGTGCCCCATGGAAGTGTGGTAGGTCCGCTGTTGTTTTCTATCTACATAAATGATCTTTTGGATAGGGTGGATAGCAGTGTGCGGCTGTTTGCTGATGATGCTGTGGTGTACGGAAAGATGTCGTCGTTGAGTGACTGTAGGAGGATACAAGATGACTTGGACAGGATTTGTGATTGGTGTAAAGAATGGCAGCTAACTCTAAATATAGATGAATGTAAATTAATGCAGATGAATAGGAAAAAGAATCCTGTAATGTTTGAATACTGTAGTGTAGCGCTTGACACAGTCACGTCGATAAAACATTTGGGCGTAACATTGCAGAGCGATATGAAGTGGGACAAGCATGTAATGGCAGTTGTGAAGAAGCCGGATAGTCGTCTTCGGTTCATTGGTAGAATTTTGGGAAGATGTGGTTCATCTGTAAAGGAGACCGCTTATAAAACACTAATACGACCTATTCTTGAGTACCGCTCGAGCGTTTGGGATCCCTATCAGGTCGAATTGAGGGAGGACGTAGAAGCAATTCAGAGGAGGGCTGCTAGATTTGTTACTGGTAGGTTTGCTCATCACGCGAGTGTTACGGAAATGCTTCAGGAACTCGGGTGGGAGTCTCTAGAGGAAAGGAGGCGTTCTTTTCGTGAATCGCTACTGAGGAAATTTAGAGAACCAGCATTTGAGGCTGACTGCAGTACAATTTTACTGTCGCCAACTTACATTTCGCGGAAAGACCACAAAGATAAGATAAGAGAGATTAGGGCTCGTATAGAGGCATATAGGCAGTCATTTTCCCCTCGTTCTGTTCGGGAATGGAACAGGATGAGAAGATCATATTCTCCGCCGCAAACCATAAGGTGGCTTGCGGAGTGAACTTATAGAAGGGACATAATGCCACAAAACTAAGTAAAACATGTATTTAATTATGGAATTAAGCTCCAAAAAGGCTAGCGCTATTTTATGTTAGTATCTAAAAGAATTCTACAGTTGCATATTAAATTTGACTGTACATCAGTGGTGTAGCAACCATCTTTAGGACACTATTTCCACAAAGCAATCTGCGATATTTGCAAAATAAAATAATAGAATTTTGTACGAAGTGTAAAACGACGGAAAATTTGTCTGTCAAGTCTCTCATCTTAAAGAACTTTTTGTGCTGATTCCAAAACTGGCATTAGATTTTGCAGTTCCAAAATGTAATATTCAGTTCTCCGTAATATTAATTGAGCTGATACATTTCAGTTACAGTTGTATGTGTAAAAAGATAATCTTTTGTCCTCCAGCGTCTGCTGAATAAATATTACTTTTCAAAACAGTCGTGTAATTGTATTTAAAAATTGCACAACTGCTTTCTTCTTTGTCATAAATGTGTCGTATGTTTAAGGAAAAAATGAAATTCCGTTGATAAAAGTTTCGCTTAGGGCCAAAGAGTTTGTTGTTAAGTGTAGCGAGCGACTTCCCTTAGAAAACCCTACGAAATTTATCACAGGCTACATTTCGGCAATTTTCAGTTAGATTCATTCAAAGCACACTGGGGCAACAGGCGGCCCGCGGTCCGCTTCGGGCCCGCGACTGGTATCAGTTCGGCCCGCGGAAGAAATTGCGGGTTCACATGGAATGAATCTTTCCTCAGAAATGTGTGTTTTGAGGTATGTTTTGTGTGTCGTGCCGGACAGAGTTGCCGTTCATATCGATATCATACCCCATAAACAGTAAAGTCATGGACTTCATGCGCTAGGCTCGTTCCTATCAAGTTGCGACGAGTGTACTCTCGAATGCAGGAGAAATAGATGATTTTCGTGTTTTTTTTTTTGTTTTTTTTGTCAATTGAAGTAAAAAGTATTGTTAAATATTGATATAGTTTCATTCCGTACGTTTTTGTCTTCAAGTTTCTGTATTCATATCGGACGCTCCCTATAAGCGCTGTACCAGCTGGAAGGACTCCTTGGAGCCGGAACATTGGTGATCGGCGGGAATTTCCGAAACCCTTCTATTGGACCTGTAACAAATTAATTTTGTATGTCATTTCCAATACATTTCCTATCAGCATACATAAGATAATTGGAAAAACATAGTAGGTTCTAACAAAATGGTGAAATGTTGAAACGTCATTTTCCACGAAAAAAAAAAGACCAAAGCGTGCACAGAAAGCTGACTTTCGAAGATACCTAAAATCGACTACCTATGCTGAGTGATTTGAATTTAGAATGCCGGCATCAAATTCCGATCAAAATCGTTATGTACCATAGTCAAGCTATGTCGTCCATCAATTTGAAAAGTATGGTTTCGACGAATACGCTTTTCCATTTTTACGTTATAATTTTTGTAGTTAAGTTAAACATACCTCCAGCAAGCGATCGCTGGACCATACAGCAATCTCTCCAGATTCAAAAGCAGCTCCACTTTCATCTTCTTCGTGGTTCTGGTGGTCATACCGTCCTCTGTGGCAGCTTCTGTCATGCTCTGCTCGCTCGATACGCTTTTCATCCCCAGAAATTGTAGCAAGCTGGTCCAGTCTCACGTTCGAGCTCTTTCATAATTTCCATAATGCCTGTTAGGCCGTAGCTGAAAGAACATGCTGCCACCTTGGCACAGCTTTAATTGTTCCCGCCGCGAATGGTTTTTCGGAGACACATTTTCACAAGTCATCTTGTAACTCAATAACGGAGTTTTTGGCGAACTTGGGAATTAATATTACAGTAAAGTAGACACCTCAGAAATCATTCAGAGCCAAAAAGTGTAAACCTCTTCAATAAATATCAGAATCAGTCCACGGGTCACCAAGGTTGCCCATTCCTCAAAGTATGATCCAACCTCTAATAGGTGCGGTAATACACTCCTGGAAATTGAAATAAGAACACCGTGGATTCATTGTCCCAGGAAGGGGAAACTTTATTTACACATTCCTGGGGTCAGATACATCACATGATCACACTGACAGAACCACAGGCACATAGACACAGGCAACAGAGCATGCACAATGTCGGCACTAGTACAGTGTGTATCCACCTTTCGCAGCAATGCAGGCTGCTATTCTCCCATGGAGACGATCGTAGAGATGCTGGATGTAGTCCTGTGGAACAGCTTGCCATGCCATTTCCACCTGGCGCCTCAGTTGGACCAGCGTTCGTGCTGGACGTGCAGACCGCGTGAGACGACGCTTCATCCAGTCCCAAACATGCTCAATGGGGGACAGATCCGGAGATCTTGCTGGCCAGGGTAGTTGACTTACACCTTCTAGAGCACGTTGGGTGGCACGGGATACATGCGGACGTGCATTGTCCTGTTGGAACAGCAAGTTCCCTTGCCGGTCTAGGAATGGTAGAACGATGGGTTCGATGACGGTTTGGATGTACCGTGCACTATTCAGTGTCCCCTCGACGATCACCAGTGGTGTACGGCCAGTGTAGGAGATCGCTCCCCACACCATGATGCCGGGTGTTGGCCCTGTGTGCCTCGGTCGTATGCAGTCCTGATTGTGGCGCTCACCTGCACGGCGCCAAACACGCATACGACCATCATTGGCACCAAGGCAGAAGCGACTCTCATCGCTGAAGACGACACGTCTCCATTCGTCCCTCCATTCACGCCGGTCGCGACACCACTGGAGGCGGGCTGCACGATGTTGGGGCGTGAGCGGAAGACGGCCTAACGGTGTGCGGGACCGTAGCCCAGCTTCATGGAGACGGTTGCGAATGGTCCTCGCCGATACCCCAGGAGCAACAGTGTCCCTAATTTGCTGGGAAGTGGCGGTGCGGTCCCCTACGGCACTGCGTAGGATCCTACGGTCTTGGCGTGCATCCGTGCGTCGCTGCGGTCCGGTCCCAGGTCGACGGGCACGTGCACCTTCCGCCGACCACTGGCGACAACATCGATGTACTGTGGAGACCTCACGCCCCACGTGTTGAGCAATTCGGCGGTACGTCCACCCGGCCTCCCGCATGCCCACTATACACCGTCGCTCAAAGTCCGTCAACTGCACATACGGTTCACGTCCACGCTGTCGCGGCATGCTACCAGTGTTAAAGACTGCGATGGAGCTCCGTGTGCCACGGCAAACTGGCTGACACTGACGGCGGCGGTGCACAAATGCTGCGCAGCTAGCGCCATTCGACGGCCAACACCGCGGTTCCTGGTGTGTCCGCTGTGCCGTGCGTGTGATCATTGCTTGTACAGCCCTCTCGCAGTGTCCGGAGTAAGTATGGTGGGTCTGACACACCGGTGTCAATGTGTTCTTTTTTCCATTTCCCGGAGTGTATAATAACTGTTTGGATGTTATGCACGAATAACCGCATTTAAATGACACACGAATGCATTTCTTTGTTCTGAAAAATGTATAACTTTATGATTTAAGTGAGTATAAAAGAAACACCAACTTTCGTAAAATTCTCAACTATTTCCGCAACAATACTTGCTGCGCTGATAGGCTGCCTCAGAATGCTTATGAACCTTCTAATTTCAGTGATGATGTAACCGATGATTTCGCCACCACTGTCACCTTTAGATGCGGAATGGAGTTGCTTCTGAGAATGTAGGTGATCACGTAACGCTGAAGTACCAAAATGACAGTTCGCAAACGTGTTAGGTGAAATTGAAAATACATCTGCAGCGTCGTGGGGGATGCCCATTCAACACATGGATGATGGAGATCAATTAACCCGTCTTACACGACAAAATGAAGTTCCCAGCCGCTGTTCAAGAATAGTAGGTTCCGTTGCGTTTCTTTTATTTACGAAGGCTTACTGGAAAATAACACCGTTAAGCTATAAATAAAGTATTGAAAATGTTAAATTAGCTTTTTTTAGAAAAATCTTAAAATTACGTCTATTACTTGTTCACAGAATCATCTTTCACATTTAAGCATAGGTCATGTTTTCAGTGAATTCATATATTGCGTATGCAAAAAATCCTGACACTGTTAGAAAATAGACTCAAAAATTGCTGACAATAAGCCACTGCAACAAACATCTACAGCACCTGTGAAAGACACCAAAAAAACCGCAAAATCGATTTTTCCATCAATAGAAAATTTCAGCGAAGAGCTGTACACACGTCTACACATCATGTCAGGTCCTGAGGTCGGAATGTGTAAATTGAACTGTAATAGCTGTCCCAAATTCTATGTTGGTCACAGGTAAAAGATTTGAAATAAGATTTAGGGAACACTATTATACTCTACGACTGAATAACTTAAGCAAATCAGCCTTTGCCACACTTCGTGCAGACCATTACTCCGCAAGTCACTTTGCAATGTATAGCAAAGGATATTTACCACTGTACCACGTATTAAGGTCTTCCGTTTCATTCGTACATGGAGCGTGAGAAGAATGATTACTTAAATGACTCTATGCGCGCTGTAATATAATAACCTTATCTTATCTATACATTCGGGACAGGTACTTAAGAGACATTAATATTCCTTGATTAATCGCTTACGGCTGTTTCTTGAAGTTTCGTGTTGGGTCTTTGGTAGGATAGTTTGGTATATGTCTAGCGTCTGCCAGTTTACGGTTTTCAGCATTTTAGCGACAGTCTCACGTGGGTCCTCTAAACCTGTGACCCCTCGTCCTGTCCTCATTTATATACATTTAATATCACCTGATATGGAAATGTGGTGTGGTTTCCCTAAACTTGAACAATATTCTAGAATGGGGCGCACAAGTCTTACGTAAGCAGTTTCGTGTCTACTAAGATTGAATTTTCCCAGTATGCTATCAGTGAACGGAAATCTACCATTTGCTTTACCCACGGTTGAGCCATTTCATATTCATCTATTATAATTGGCATCAGGCAGTTCATAAATTTATAGCTTATTGCTCTTTTGGTCATAGGGTACCACATTTGTGCGTTTTGTGAAGTGTGCAGCTTGATGTTTTTTCTGAATATTTAAAGCAAGTTGCCAATATTAGCACCATTTTGAAATCTTATGAAGATTATCGGAATATTTGTACATCATTTCTCAGGTATGAATGAGTAATGTCTGTCCGAAAGAACCGACTCCAAGTATTCATATAATTGATTCGCCTTGATGGGCAATGAATCCACAATCTTCAATAGGGATGCACATTTACGTTCGACCTCCAGCGGGAATTTAAAATTAGCGAGCATTGAGGGCATGGCCGGAGACTTCGGATAGGTGGCGCTAGGTCGGTGTGTCAGTCGGCTGGGGAGCGTGCCGAGGTAGTCTACGCGTTTGCGATAAACACTGCGTCCGGGTGGCACAATGGTTAACGTAAGTGCCTAATAAGTAGGAGATCCCCGGTTCTAACCTCAGTCACGCACACATTTTCACTCGCCGCCGTCGATTCCGCATGTAGTCCCGATGTAGTTGCTATCATTCGCTGCTTCCCTTTCCTTTCCCCTCCCTTCACCTTCAATTTACGTAATATTTTCAGAGATCATAATCATAAATAAGTGCACAATCTACAAAAAGTCTGAGATTACTGTTAATTCTGTTTGCTATGTCATTCTCACGTCAGTAGCAAAGTCAAGGCCGAATGTGAAAGCAGAGTTCAAGAATTAAAACACTTATAATTAGAGGTACCCAGCGCTGGGATCTACGTTTTGGAACCATCTGCACAGTGATGTACGTTAAGGTACTACCCTTCAGCCATTCAGCCTGTTGTGCCCTTACTTGCGAGTAATGTGTGAAAAGAAATTTTGGAATTTTGCGTGATGGTCTCCAGCTTTATAAATAGCTTGTTGTAGAGAGTTGTTGCGTAGCGTAATGGTTATGGTACAGGTCTTACATGTAAAAGATTGTGGGGCAAATATCATAGGGTCCTTTGAAATGTTTTATTTTTTAGTATTTATCGAAATGGCTTTGATCATTATTTTTATTCAATTGTTTTCAATGTAATTTTTCATACTTCCTTTGTCCCATCATTTTAATCACGGTATTAACGTTTTCAGTTGCTGTCATTTTTTGTATTCCTATGATTCTATTTCCACTTGCAATTTTTGTATGTGTGAATTGCTTTTATTTATCTATCACGATATTTAAAAATGTGGCAATTGAAATTTCGAATGAAATAAGGGATTTTAACTAAAACTAAATCGAACAAAATCAGGAACAGAAGTAGTGAATGCATTAAATTGGACGAAAATATAGAATGAGAAACGGAAGAAATTAAATCGAGGTTAATATATAAAAATTATTAAAATCACATGAACAAGCACTCCGAGTGGAAAAAGTGATAGGAAGAGAAATGAGAGCAAATGAAAAGTTAATACGATGATGAAAACGAAGTGACAGATGACTGTAAATAAAAAATACATTTAATCCAACTAATTGAGGAGTAATAATAATAATAATAATAATAATAATAGTCATTTCGAAAAATATTTTTAAAAAATAATTTCAAAACACCTGACGAGATTCGAATCTACAACCTTTTGCATGTGAAGTCTATACTTCAACCATAACGCTACGCAACCAGTGTGTCGATCTTTCCTTATTGAAAGCTGTAGAGCATCACGCGAAATTCCGAAATTTGTTTCGTCGATTTCTCACAATCAAGGGCCTACCAGGGCGAACGGCTGCAGGGTATAATACCTCGGTTGTTAACCTACGTCACACTATAAATGGTTTCAAAATGTTGATCCCACCGCAGGGGACCTCTGCTTGAAGCACTGAAAGATTTATTGCGGTCACTAAGGTTCAGACACAACAGAACGTCCTCCTGGACAGAGGATGCTGCCATTTATACAAACATCTCAAATTTCGAGAACCTTCTAGAAGTGAAATATTTGGTGGTAGTCGAATTTGAACTGGCGACTCGCAGCAGGTACAGCCAGCTGTTATTCCAACGAGCATACAGCACAGCTCGCGGAGTTACACAACATTAACACGAACCCATGGCAGTACCATTTCTTTTAACGAAATCCGTGGCCAAGCGGTTGTAAACGACGTGTGCTGTACCTCACGGACCAGCATGATATGCGAGACAGTCATACAAGCCGACATTCGGCTGTCTCTTGTGTAGCTATAAGCGATACTGCTCGTGTGGACGTCAGCATTAAGTTATCTCTAGTTCCTTATGAATAAAACAATACTTCAAAATATAAATTGTTATACATAAACATTACTTCAATAGAAATTACCTTTTTGGGCTTCTTCAGGGGTGAGTTCCTTAGAAGGAATGTAATTACACGACGCCGAAAAGTACGATTGCAAGAAGAAATCCTTAAGTTCTCCACGCTTTTTGTAGTCCGTCAAGAGGACATCTTTTAAAATTACCTCTACCATGTTTGTTCGGACGTACGTTTCTTTTTGTTGATCGCTATTGCCTTATGCATGATGTATGTATTGAACAGAGCCATATCCGACGTACAAAAAAGTTTTCTGTATCCTTTGAGGAATCTTCTCTTGGTTGGGAAACAGACTAAAATCTGATTTTGACGATAAATTCCGCCCATTCCATTGTACAGTATCTGAGGATGCATTTGGGCTTCATTGTTTTTACAAACTGTTTGTCTACGTGTTCAAGCACATTTGCCTATTGCTGCGTACTGTGCCCATAACATTTGTATTTTCGTGGTAGAGTTTTAAAAAGAGATTGGGAGAGAAGTTCCAGTTGTCAGAAAAATATAGCCCTTATTCGGAATGCATTTTGCCAATTCCATGCACTGTCATTCCGATCAGTTTTGTCCAGGCCAGTGTATGTATCTCTTGAAACCGTAACAATAATCTGTGCCGGCCGTGATGAACGAGCGGTTCTAGGCGCTTCAGTCCGGAACCACGCGGCTGCCACGCCTCGGGCATGGATGTGTGTGATGTCCTTAGGTTAGTTAGGTTTAAGTAGTTCTTAGGGGACTGATGACCTCAGAAGTTAAGTCCCATAGTGCTCAGAGCCATTTGAACCATTTGAATAATCTGTACCTGCCTCTCATAGTTCGTAAATTTTTAATCCAAATCTCGCTCTTTTCGATGGATGAAATTGTTTATAAGCTAAACGGCCTTTATGTTTCATCAAGGATTCTTCTGTACTAACATTTTCGTCCGGTGTGTAATTTCTTTACATTTCTTATTCCAGAGGTTGATGATAGGTCTTGTCTTGGGAAACTAATCAGTACTGTCAGCAGTTCTATTATAGCAAAGATTTAAGAATCTCTAAATTTGTTTAAATCTTTTAAGAGGCATTACTTTTTTAAATATTGGCGTTTCTGCCTTTGCTTTTTAAACCAATACATTTGGATATTTGATTTTCTAACTTGATCCACCTAAATACACAGTACGTAGGCCTTCATTGCGTCAATAGAAACAGCGTACCAAGTGTCGTCCACTTTCCGTTTTTTCCCTTCGTTGTCTGTTATCTGACACGCGAGGAGAGCCGCGCGGGTTTAGCCGAGCGGTCTCAGGCGCTGCAGTAATGGACTGTACAGCTGGTCCCGGCGGAGGTTCGAATCCTCCCTCGGGCATGGGTGTGTGTGTTCGTCCTTAGGATAATTTAGATTAAGTAGTGTGTAAGCTTTGGGACTGATGACCTTAGCAGTTAAGTCCCATAAGATTTCATACACATTTGAACGCGAAGAGATTTGTTTACATAACAAGTATTTCCCACAGTTTGTCATCAAACAAAATAGAAAACAGTTCTAATAGTCCAGCGTGTTCACTTAAATAATTTGAAACATGTTCTTATGTCACGCGACTCAGAATATTTCCAAATGATTTTTGTGTTTGTCGCTTCCTGCCAAATCCATTACACAAATGATTTAGGTATTGCATTTTCCTCTTCACTATAGTCATTTACATTATTAAATAAATTGTAAAGTAATAAATTAAATATTTACATAAATAAATTAAAACATTTGCACGCTTTCTCCTTTATACAGTCACGTCGCCTTCACTGGATTCATCATTATTTCCATGTAAATGCGCCTCTTGACATGTGTTTATCAAAGGTTTTATCTAAGGTACAAAACAACTAGCACGCTTGCTTTGTAACGTAGATTTTTCGGATTGTGGCCAATTCTCGCAGCTTAATAGTACGAAGTAAACCACGATTGTAACTGCCAAGTGTTCTTCTCACGGGTTATAATACTGAATAATTTTCTGGGGTAAATCATCACTTACAAGGAAAGTACTGCTTACACAAAGCGAGCAGTAAGAATGATATATGGAGTTCACCCATGAACGTTATTTAGGTACCTCTCCAAGGAGCTAGGCATTTTAACTGCGCCGTCACAGTGTATAAATTCGCTAATGAAATTCGTCATAAATAATCCATGACAATTGGAGGAGACCAGTAAGGTCTGTACCTACAACACTAGAGGAAAAATGACGTATATTAACCACTGTTTATGCTGCCAGTGACTCAAAGGATTTCAAAAAGTTTTTATCATTTTCCCAATAACGTAAAATGTCTGACACGTACCGAAGGCAAGTTTTAAATTTAATTTAAAATATTTTTTTCCTCGGCAACTCTACCTATTCCGTTGACGAATCTCCTTTTAAAAATTTGTGGCCACTAAACAAAGTTAATAATAATAATTATTATTATTATTATTGTTGTTGTTGTTGTTGTTATTGTGTGATGTTGCACGAGTAGGACTAAAAAATGTTCATTAATATTAGCACTAATCATATATACAAAAACTGATTAGTTCCACATCATTTCGATGAAAGATCCGTTCCAATGTTCTATGGAACATGTAACTAACTATCCACCCCTACACGCAGTTTGTTTTTCCTCGGCTCAATGGCATCTACCAGCGGGACAATGCAACGTGTTATACAGCTTAAAGTGTACGTACGTAGTTCGAAGAGCACCAGGCTGAGTTTACGAAACTCCCCTGGTGACCCGGATTTAAACCCAATCAAGAATCGGAGGAACCAACTCTGTCGCACTGTTCGCGCCATGGATCCTCAACCGTGAAACCTGGCGCAGCTGGCCAAGGCACTAGAGTGGGCGTGGCTCCACATCCCTGTCGGTGACTTCCACTGTCACTCTTCTTGAGCGTCTCGCAGCGGTCCTGTGCTATACCGTGAAACCTAGAATGCTTAGTTTTCGGCTACAGGTGTAGCGATTTAGAGTTTCGTTAGAATTGAGAAGTCGGCCACAGTTGAAATTCATTTTGTAATACAGTTTTTAGTGACTGCAAACCTGAAAGTTGTTGACATTTATAGCGGAATTTGTACTGTACATGGATCGTATGTGATGAGTGGTGGTGTTGTGCGTTACTGATTTAGTTCCAGAGTGAAACGACGAATGTTAATGAGGACAGAAGTAACCCTACCTCCTGTAATCAGCAACGAGCTATTAAATAAAAATTGCGGAAAATTTGCGTTTCACAATATCTCGACTGCTGGACAACTTTTCCGAGATTTCTGAGTGTGTTTTGCATGAACGAGGCGTTTCGAACAAATTAACTCCAGGCCAACCAGCATGGATTAAGCAAACATCAGTCAAGCGAAACCTAACTTGCGCTTCTCATATGACACCCTGAAAGTCATGTATCAAGGCAGTCAGATGTAGTATTTTTTTGACTTCCGAATATATTTTGACTAGTACCACACAAAGGTTTAGTAACAAATATAGTAATGACGAGCATTAAACACAATTTATGACTGGATTGAGGATTTCTTAGTTGGGAAAACACAGCGTTTTGTGTTGGGCAGATGGCCAATGCCAGATGCAGTGACTTCTGGCGTGACACAGGAATTTGGATCTTTAATCCTCTGCCGTACATCTACGAGTCTGACTCTGACTAGAGTTATTCATGTCTGACCAAAATTGTTATTCAAAGTCGTGGAAGCCAGTGCTGGCCAAACGTAAACGTCACGGGAACGAAAGTCGGGCCAAGGGTAAGCACCTAATAATTTGGATCATTCTACGCTGTTTACTGACTCCTGCCCATGTGCTTAATCAAAAGTTTGTATGACTATTTATGTAGAGAACTGAATGCAGAGTGTTTTTCAAAATTTCGGGAGAGTCCATTTTCAAACTTAATTCATTGGAAAATATAATTTACATATTCTTATGTTGCTTTCGTTCTGTTGGGGTTTACTATAAAAGTAACGGGACATTGTCCGCAAGGATAAATGCATATTTGTATCGATCCATTGCGTCTTTCAGAATGAAGAGATCACCCAGGGATTGCTCTCCTGTTTGGACCCTTCCAACAGTAGTTGCAAGGTGTTTGCTTTCAGACGGGTCACGCCGTACTTGACACCGGCCACCTGTCCGATGGAACATGAATCTTGATTCATCTGAAAAGGCCGCCTGTCGCCACTATTGACGTCCAGAAGTGTATATACCCCCACTGCTAAGTGGTGCCACCTGCCGTCTGTGAGTGATTACTGCAGGGTGACGTCGAACATTGGAGGTGGTCACGTTAATGTCTGAACAGTGTAGCACAGTAATGATGTGAGCTCATACGGCCATCTACCGCCTCTAATTCAGTCGTCCATCACTGATTGTTTCATTGCTCTTTGATTTTCGATAAGTCCCCTGGGAGTGTTACGCAACTATGTGTAGAAGAAAATGGTAAACTGTAATTGTGTTCTTACTAAAAATAGGTCAGTAATTGTAAATAGTCTTCACGGGTTTGCCGCCGGATCACGTTGTGCAAATTCCACAAATTTCCTCGGTGCAACTGTCCGACATCTTCAGGTGGTTCAACCTTGCTGGTGGCTAGGTACGACTGTATTGCGGAATTTGCACGACGTGATCCGGCGGAAAAGCCATGGAGACTATTTACAACATATCCGTAAAGCTTGAAGACGGCCGGTGTGGCCGAGCGGTTCTAGGCGCTAGTCTGGATCCGCGCGACCGCTACGGTCGCAGGTTCGAATCTTGCCTCGGGCATGGATGTGTGTGACGTCCTTAGGTTAGTTAGGTTTAAGTAGTTCTTGGTTCTAGGGGACTGATGACCTCAGAAGTCCCTTGGTGCTCAGAGCCATTTGAACCAATTTGAAAGCTTGAAGGGTCACATTTGGTCAATTATTACTCGAATATTACTCTAAAATGTTATATTTGTGGTCTCATCAGATAATTACAGTATGTTAACCATGAAACGAGCTATATAACTGCATTTCCCTTTCATGGCGCGAAAACATACGTCCACAAAACGGAACTGAAGCGAATATGATTTATAACGGTTTTTGAGGCAACGCGAGTAAAACAAGCTTCCTTCACGACATAAAAACGTTGGTTGGTCTTAATTCAGAAACAGATGCTTATAATATTTTGTTATAATTCCATAGAAAAGAGCTAAAGACACGTTTTCATGGTGCAGTCTAGCAATATTCTTCACGCTCGGTATAAGCCTCTGTGTCCATGAAAATTTAAAAGCAGTTTTTCAAAACTGCTGCACTGAGAGGACGGCGTGCAAACGAACTTAATACCACAGACACGTTACACGACGATAAATAAATTCTTACGAATAAAGTAGTCTATTTAATCTCTGACTTCGAAAACTCGACATTGTATGATCCCCAGCATACTAAGTGAGTTCTATGTTCTTGGGGAAGACCATCGCACAAGGTTTGTACCCCAGTCCACAAAATATTAAAAATAGTTAAGACATGTTCCCGGCAAGGCAGGCCAATGTACAGGTCAAAGACGCAGCGCTACCACTTGTTCTTCGAAGGACTGTAACGCCTTCCTCGCTGCACGTTGCCGGGAGTTACCCGTTGAAGAATGTCATGTGAACTCTTCTGAAGAGGCGATAGTATCTCTGTCTCTGAAATCACCTTGTTGTAGTAGTTGCTCAAATTTCGCTGAGCTGGCCGGTGTGGCCGTGCGGTTCTAGGCACTTTAGTCTGGAACCGCGTGACCGCTACGGTCGCAGGTTCGAATCCTGCCTCGGACATGGATGTGTGTGATGTCCTTAGGTTGGTTAGGTTTTAAGTAGTTCTAAGTTCTAGGGGACTGATGATCTCAGAAATAAACTCCCATAGTGCTCAGAGCCATTTGAACCATTTCGCTGAACACGGAAGAAAGGACACCGGATGTTGTAACCCAGTGGTGTCCATATCCAGAGCACGTGGTATTGTCGGCAATGGTGGTCACCAAAGTGGGCTTGTTGCGACCACCACTGCAACATCTAAATGTGTAAGGCCGTAGAGCCGGCCGCGGTGGCCGAGCGGTTCTAGGCGCTTCAACCCGGCTGCTACGGTAGCAGGTTCGAATCCTGCCTCGGGCATGGATGTCTGTGATGCCCTTAGGTTAGTTAGGTTTACGTAGTTCTAAGTCCAGGAGACTGATGACCTCAGATGCCGAGTCCCATAAGGCCGTAGATGTAGGCCAGACAGTAGTGAGACTCATAATAATACATCTTGCCTCATAGCA
The DNA here is from genome assembly GCF_023864345.2 of Schistocerca serialis cubense. Lineage (NCBI taxonomy): Eukaryota > Metazoa > Arthropoda > Insecta > Orthoptera > Acrididae > Schistocerca > Schistocerca serialis. The sequence continues at coordinate 738,052,136 of NC_064641.1, read as the reverse complement.
ACCTGTGACGGCGTTTTTGTGCTCATCCACCATCGGCAGAAATTGTGAAAACTTGGGATCTACTTTAGCGCAGTAGCAGCTGCGGCACTATTTTTGAATCCTTGTTTTTAACTAACGAACCCAGCAATACTTTGCAATTGCTAAATATGTACGGGAATTAGATATATACCCTAATTTCCTTCTTTCCCCTCTGTCCGTTTCCTCCTCCTCCCCTATATCGATTTTCTGCCCCCTTCCCTGCCCATCAGCTCCCTCCTCCCCCTTTCTGTGATCTTGAGTCTTGTTTATTATTATTGCAAATTCAGATTCCATGGTAGTTTTCTAGTAATAAGCGGATATGCCGTACATATAATTCTTCTGTAACCAACTGCGAGAAAGAAAACAAAAAACCGCACGTATTCGCATTAGATCAGAGTACAGCATTTATTTCTCGCAGTCGGTTTTAACAGAAAACCTTCATATTTTTGTTTAAAAAAAATTGCAGCCCATATGCATTTGAATGTTTGTTTACGTCCTGTTGAAATTCGACGTAAATTGTTCAAGAACATGGAGATTATTATTAATAACCTAGGCCTAGCCAAATTCTTATTAGAGTAACGTGTAAAAATTTGATGAAAATCTGTCAAGAACTTGACAAAATCTTCGGTAACTACATTTCTCTGAATCGCGCTCCAGTGATACATTATAACCGACGCCTATTCGAATGCAACGTTGTTTGAGTTTCAAAGCAATCACTGAAGCACTTTCGTATATTGAAGATTTTGAACAATCTGGCATTTACCTTGTTTATTTATATTATTTTTGTGGAAAGTGATACGTCTGTAGTGCACGTGAATCAGTTTTCAAGCAAATTTTTATATCGTTTACGTGTAGTGGTTAAGTGTAGAGGTGATAAAATCTCACTCTGTTTATTACTAATAGCAGCACAAAGAATATTGGCGATGAAAGGAGCTTTCGTACAAACAGTAGTCGTTCCATTATCACTAACTCGTCTGTCATCTGGGGAACTTGGCTTATTAATAGGCTTCAGCTTTTGCCATCAGTAACTGCAGAGCTGGTAAATTAAGTGTTCGAAGGTACGAAATAAGGTAGCATAATAGAATTATAATAAGACACGTCTAGGGAACGTGTATATTGCGAAGTGACTGTATTAACTGGTATGCAACGTAACGACATTTCAATGAAGATGGGCAAACTACGCGTTTGCTATACCTCGACCGCATCCCTCGATGCAAAACACGATTTGATGAACAAAAAGCAGTACGTGGAGATACGTGGGACGACTATGTAATAATAAGCACAAATGTCGGCAGCGAGGCTATACGTTTTACTATTCCGTCCCACCAAGTAATTTCGTGCGATGGCATGATGCCAGTGTGGCTAAGATGCAGTTATTGACGTTCTCCAGCTACGTTACTGTTCATATAACATTAATCTGACGTCTGCTACACTTTAAACCCTTAATTACTGTTTCACTTTTCATTTACTTGATGGCATTAATAAATAAAGTTAATAAATAGATGCAAAACTTAAATTGCGAAGTGTTTTTTTTTTTCATATTTCATATAATACATTGTTAATGCGGAGCGTAAAAAGACAATTGTCACAAGCTTGTATGCCTAGTAATAGACTAATAGACTGCAGTGAAATGCTGAAAAATCTCAATCGGGCAGACGGTCAAAAACAGTTGCAAAAAACTGCCTAGGAACAAAAATGTTTTTGCCGTTGAATGTTTAAACATTCGTCAGTACCTATCATTCCCTTAGCGGTCTTTAAAATATACCCATAAGAAACGGACAGAAGCGTATGAGCAATCATAAGTCACACACGCTTTGCGTGACTTAAACAGGACACCAATCTAATGTATTTTACAGAAGTACAGTTTGTCGCCCACTGAAAATGATTCACAAAATACAAATATGGGTGTATGCATTGTGCAGTTAATGTTGTCGTAAATTTTGGTTGTTGATAAACGGAAACTGTTCCTTCAATTTAGTTGTGGTTGTATTCAGTCTGAAAACTAGTGTGAAGAACAGGTAACATTAGTCTAGCCTCTTACTCCTTAAACAACTATTGCAACAAACTTTGTTGTCCATCTATAATTTTTACCGCTCCTCCTCCTACTTCCCTCGAAATCGAATATTCCTTGATGCCTCAGGAGACTTCCGTCAACCGATCCTTTCTTTTAGCCAAGTAGTGCAATAAGTTTCTTTTCTTCCTAATTCGATTTAGTGCCGCCTCATTAGCTATCTAATTTATCCATCTCCTCTTCAGCAGCCTCCTGTAACACAGCATTTCTACAGTTTGTGGGTGGTTGCTTTTTTTATTTTTATTTTTTTTTTTTTTTTTAGGCTAAATTTATATCCTCTCTACATCGACAATCGTGTGATGTTTTGCTGTTCCTCTTCTGCCTTTAGTGTCTCATTTGCTAATCTAATTTACGCAGTATCATATTATTCGATTCTACTACAATAAATTATGTCGTTTTAGATCTGTTATTAGTTTTAGAGCCGGCCGAGGTGGCCGAGCGGTTCTAGGCGCTTCAGTCTGGAACCGAGCGACCGCTACGGTCGCAAGTTCGAATCCTGCCTCGGGCATGGATGTGTGTGATGTCCTTAGGGTAGTTAGGTTTAAGTAGTTCTAAGTTCTAGGGGACTGATGACCTCAGATGTTAAGTCCCATAGTGCTCAGAGCCATTAGCTTAAGAACCTTCTTCCAAGGCATTACATATTTCGTCCAGCTTACTTAGCCGTCTCTGGTAGAATTTCAGTGTCATAAGCAAATTTCAGTTTTATTTGCTCATCTTTAACGTTAATTTACTTTCCATTTCGCCGTTAGTTGCCACAAATGCTTGCTCGGTATACAGAGTAACATGGTAGATAATCTGTTAGCTTCTCTCACTCTCTTCACAACTGTTGCTTTGCTTTCGTGCCCTAAGATTAACAACTGCTCTATAGCTTTCTGTAGATAACGTTTCTCTACGTTGTGTTTTATTCATGAGACATTTCAGCTTCAGGCGAACGTTATTTTCGCGAAGACCGCGTGTTAGGAAAAAATGAAACTTAAGTATCCAGGGTGGCGCTGTGTTTGAACGCAGACTTTATTAGGGGAATTGCGTGTTGTTTTTTGTAACAACTGAAGTGAGTAGTGTTGCGCACTTGGGCAACAGAGTAAGCTAGGAGTGATGGGGGCGGGGGCAGAGGGCCCGGCCGGCGAGCATGCAGCATGCAGCGTGCCGGCGGTGTCGCGGCAGTGGCAGCGTGCCGGCGGACACTTGCTATTGATTTCCAGCACGCACAGATGCGGGTCACAGTGCATGCGGCCCTCTGCGGCTCCTGCTCCGGCCGGGTGGAGCCTCCCTCCGTGCCACTATCGACCCTGCCCCCTCCAATCACGGCCGGCGCACACCTAGCGTAGCCTAATAATCTGATCCGCCGCAAGTCACTGCTGTTCACGAATGTTAATGATTTTTCCAGATTTTACGATAATGGCGCCAGAGAACACTACTTTTAAAGTGTAGGTCATATGCACATGTAAGCGCCGATATTATGACCACTTGCTGTTTTTCCGAATAATCGCAGGTTGTTGCACACATAGCAAGTAGACAAACTGGAGGGAAGTCCTCTTAGCTGCTTACAGGGCTCCGTGCTGTTGCAGTGCTTCTTGCAGCTATGCAAGGTGGGATGATGGTTAGTAGGCATAAACATAATTCCTGTAACAAAGAGAACCTGATAGTATCCGATTACTGATGTTCATCTTGAGAACGTCTCATCAGATAAGTTTTTATGAGTAGTACTAAGAAGCGATATGAAATGTGACGATCAAGTAAAAGCGGTATTTGGGAAGGTCAATGAAACACTTCGATTTGTTGAAATGGTTCTGGCAAAATAAAAACTTTTCTTCCTGACACTAGACATCGAACGATTTCAAGGACGCACTGATCGGATTGTAAAAGGTCTATACCATTCGTAAGAAAGTGTAACAGATATTCTCTAGGAACTTAAATGAGAATCCTTGGAAGAAAGACTACGTAGTTCTCACGAAATTCTGTTAGTGAATTTAGAGCGCCTGTATTCCAAGACGACTGCTATCGTAACACTGCGACCAATGCATATCTTGCCATATATATATATATATATATATATATATATATATATATATATATATATATATATATATATATATATATATTTTGTGTGGGTGGCTGGTATCCTGTCGGATATGACCGGATAAAACACATACCATTTTTGATACTACAGCCATTATGAATTAAGACACAAAGGAATTACAGACATTGGCTTCGAGCGGCCAATGATTGAAATCCGGGTTCGAAGCCCGGTCCAGCACAAATTTTTAACTTCCCTATTAACTCGATAATGTCCGGTCGCAGCCAATGTCTATAATTCCTTTGTCTCTTAATAAATGTAATGCACCTCCAACAGGCGTTAAATTGAATCCAAAGAATTTGAAGGAAAATAAAATACTTTCACTCTCCGACAGTGTTATAGTCGTTTATGCACGCTCCTGTGTGACTCTGTGTAATCAGCTAAAAAAATTCCACCCTCCTCAGGGAAAGCAGCCGTAAATGACCGAGGAGGATAGTATTCTAGCGTGGATTCGTATCCAAGTCATCTTGAGAGAATATCCGACCGTAAGGTTCCCCCACCCCTAATTTCCGAATATTTTCATCTGCTTCGGATCCCCATACGCGCAACGGCTCGCGCTACTGTTATGATAGAACGGTCTGTCTGGACTCATATTTACTTGTGACGGATGAAGTGGTGGTGTCCAAATTGGCACATAACATTGTTGGGACGTGGAGCACCGCGATTTGTGACTATTACTCGAAATTATGCATTTATCCCCATGATGATACTTTAACCATAGAGATGCATGAACGGTTCGCCAACTTGGCCGTTTAAGAAATTTTGTGTCCTTACTCTTCAGTTCCTTTCGGTCTGATGGTAGATCATCAGTCACATATTTCCAACACTGACAAGTGGCTTCCTTTTTCGGTGACAGTAATGAGCGAAATGGCGAATAGAAAACCTTTCTTCCCTAGCATACCGAAGCACCTTACTTCGCATCTCGTAACACGTCATGGGTTATGTGATGCAGACGTCAAAGCGAAGTGGACGTCGTGGTCTTATTACACTGTGTCAGTACATCATGATCTTTTCGTCCAGTGGGAGACTGTTCCCCAAATATCTGGTGCATTGATTTTCCCGTCAGTGTCACACCGCGAGATACATTTAGGAGAAAGTAGAATGTTCTCTCTCCGTGGAATTTTAGCAGTAACCAACAAGCCTGTCTTGTAACGTCCCCTCGTCGAGCAGATACCCTTCTATGTGACGACACTCTTAGGCATATTAAACCAGTCCGTAACAAAACTTTTTGTTTTTTTAACCTCATCACTTACATTCATAGTAAGGGCCCCAGAGAAGGACAGTACTCATTAACATCTGAACGAGGGTTTTGTAGACCACCTCTTTCGTTTGGGAAACCTATTTCCAAAAAACCTCTAGATATTTCATATAATGATGAGAGAGAACATTATGATTACCTACTTCTTTGTCTGTCTTTGGAACGAAATACACCACTGATTATGCGTGTCAGAGATCCGACAGTTTGTTGGTCGGTTTGTGGATGTATGTGGCATTAGATGTCTCCGCACAGGTCATGTAATTCATATAAATAACGGGCCGCAGATTTACGTATGCGGTTATATCGCCCGATAGCGACCCAGATGGGTTCCATAGGATTTACATCAGGCAAATTTGGTTGCCGAGACATGAACGTGAGTTCATTATAATGCTCCTCAAACCACTGTTCTGGCCCCGAGACACGGACAATTATACTGCTGAAAGATGACATCGCCGTCGGGGAAGACATCAAGCATGAAGGAGTGCAGGTGGTTCGCAGCTGTCAGAGTGTCTTTGACTGTACCACACGCCCCTTGCAAGAGCAGGAGAATGTCTCCCATAGCTTAATATTGTTCCCACCAGCCTGTCTCTATGGAGACGTTCCGAACCACCGTTCATCTCGATGGCGGCGTTTGTGGACACGACCAGCGACGTAGTGCAGCAAAAATGTGATTCACCCGAAGCTTCGACACGTTTCCGTTGATCGACAGTCGAATACCGATGGTCCCGTGCCCACTGCAGCGATGGACGGTGTGCTCCGAAACACTTGTGCGTGCACCAGAGATGCCACGGATTACTTTACAGACCAGACAAGCCTCCGAACCCCACGTTCAGCGAAGAGTCGTGGACGTCCAACCATTTAGCGCCTAGTTGTAGTTTCGCTGTGCTACCACTTTCCGTCTTTCCGTAGATGCTCACGTCAGTATCACGTAAACATTCGACCAGCTTCGCCGTTATCGTGATAATCGTTCTCAGGCTCTGCGTGATAATAATTTTCTCTTATTTTTTTCTCTTACCTCAATGGATTTCCCCATTTGCAGCCCATTCGCTAGGGTGATACCCCGTCCGTGTCTGCTCCGTTTACATACTTTTGTTACCGCGTCACGTGCCCGCAAAGCCACCAGGCGGCATCCAACGTCCCGGTGGGCAGTGGTCGTAATGTTTTGGCTTATCAGTGTACATTTCGGTGCAAATTTTCTGTCTTTGCAATTTACTATATTGTATAGCATCTATTTGCTAGGAAGTCTTCAGTCCAGTCAAAAAAGCTTCCGATATTTCGTAAGCTCATATTTTATTCAGTAGGTCACAGTGCGGAACTGTATTGATCGCCTTCGGGATGTCAGTGACCCTCGTAATAAGCGTAGCAAATAACAGGAAGTTCTCATATTTGTGGAAGATACTCACGGCTTGAAACTACTGTGAAATACTCGTCTATTCTCGAGGTCTATTTAGAGGAAACATGGATTGAAATAGCCTCCCTGCATAATGTTTGAAATTAATAAATAAATGAATCGCGTTGTTCAGTGCTGAAATGTAACGTTCATTGTCACCATTCCAGTGCAGTAACGTATTTTGTGGAAGATTTGAATTTCAAGACAACATTTTTCCCTATCTGTTTCACGAAAATTGTTTCCTTTAGAGTCAAGTACTGAAAGCAATGGGTAAGAACTGGACAGGTTCAAATCCCGTTCCTGGCATCCTTTTGCAGGTCACATTTCTTGTAGTAATTTGAACAGTTTCTTTACCTCATTGTTGACACAACTGAACTCAGAGTGTGTGTGTGTGTGTGTGTGTGTGTGTGTGTGTGTGTGTGTGTGTGTGTGTGTGTATTGTGCAGTTGTTATATGTCGAAGGGCATTAAACGTTAAGGGGGGTGTAACGGAAAACATACACATTTATTTTTAAAAAATCATTACAACCGTATTATTAATGTACAGATTTAAAATTTTGCATGTGTAAAGCAAAAGTACTATGTTTTAACGGAAAATATAATAAAATATTCAGGATTAATATCTTGCCAGAAATTTGAATTTTTTATTCTCTTTTTTATGAAAAGCCATAACTCAAATTCTAGTCATACAATTAATCTGAAAATTTTATTGTAGTGTCCCGAGAAGGCTATAAGACCAATGAACTACATTATTAATTTATGGTACAAATTGTATCATTCAATTTTTAAATTTGCACATCCAAAATTAACTTTTTTCTGTATACGATCATCTAAAAATCAGAATGTAGTTGCAGGATCCCATATTTTTTAGTTCCAGGGAGGCAACAACACGTTGCAAACAGTTCCCGAAAATTTCATAGCAATAGCGCATATACTTTTTGGGAAAAGGCTTATAATAACGAAAAAAATGTAAAACACAGAAAACGAGATTCAAAGATATTCTTCTCATACTTCTACATGTAATAAGCTTACCTCAATTTTAAAATCGTTCATACTGATACTTCTCATCCTCCGGGTTTCTCGTCTCTTCAGATCTGCCTGGCCTGTATTTGCAAGTAGGACGCTGATTTGTTAGCTTTCTTGACCCTGCTCTCGTCGATGGTGTAAAATGATTTTGTTGTGAACACACCAGGATCAATACCAGCTCTCTTCAGCACTTCAATTCTGCCATTATTTCCGTTATTGTAACAAAAAACTGCGTCATAGACACCTATTTTGAGTTAAAGTCCACAGAATTTCCATTTTGAGCATCTAATCCAAATTAAATTATTGAGGCTTTCATTTGCACGTTCTCTCTTTCCGTGAAGACACTTCCTCAATAAATCAGCGTTTGCAAGAATGTGGGCTTAATTGCATTCATAACGAGTTCTCGTAATGAGTGTTTATGTGTACACGTCTCATGTCTGTTGTTGAACTAGTTCCAATCGTCTTTCGGACACAGGTTGTGCGTTGGTTTTTGATCAGTGGATTGTTTGTGGGAGAAAAAATTGCACACACAGCACGCCTCATTGCCTCTAAATTGTGTTTTTCCTGATAGCTTTCCTATAAAATAACTGAAGAGAACCAATTTTTTTCAGAATAAGCTTGCATTTTTCTCTTAGTGGTTTTCCATCCTCAAGTACTTGCCTTTCTTCTCTTTCAGCAAGTGACGAAGCCTACCACCAAGCCTCTTTTAGATGTGGCCAACACATTCCAACTCTTCTGTTGTTGTATTGTACGGATTTTTATCTGTTACAGCTTTGAACGAAGAGGAGTCCCCATCATCAAGGTATTTAGTATATCTAACACCATACTGGTCTTCAGATCTGGAGAACATCCTCACAACTGCAGCAGCCTCCATGCCCTCAATTGAGCCACTATAATTTTTAGAGCATGCTACTGTATGCTTTTCTTGCCACAGTTTCTCACTGTCTTCATTGTTGGGCATTTTCATTGTTGCACACTGGTGGCAGTATTTAGACTTAATTTCTACATCTAAAACTTTGCCTGAGTCAATACCAATAACAGATGCAACTCCATACAGAGATGTGTGACCCCTTTTTATCCACATTCCATCTAGAGGCACACACAGATCAGTAGCATTTGTAGGAGATTCACTGTCATGAATATCTACCCCAAGATCTATTTCTTTTTGGTTTATTTCCACCAATTCCTCCACTGCTTTCTTCATAGAAACTTTCGCAGTATCGCATACAGCATCAGACATTTCTTTGTTTACTCTTTTCAAACCTTGCACAATGTGGAGGCATGTTCAGAAAACCACACAATAAATTAGCTCCTTTCCTGCTCTATCTAAGGCATCTCAGAGCATACGCTAACCTAAAATTGCTTTCATAGGTACCAGTGTCAAATTTTTTGGAAGAGGAAAATGAAAATTCATAGCCACACGAATTACAAATTAATTTAAAACCACAAGCCATTCCCACTTTTCTTTCTCCAGCAGCAATCATGCATTCCGTATTTTTACAGCTAACACATAACATGAAAATTTTATAGCCGGACAGAGAAGCTCTAAATCAGCAAGTCTGAATCCAGTAGAATCCATATCAACATCATTCACGCACATGTACAATTCTCGTGTCCCAAGTTCCGATGCTGAAACTGAGAGCTTATGTTCTTGATTTCGAGCTGCTTCCCCTTTTTTGTTGTTAAACCGATTTCCATGAAGCCTCCGTTTCCTAAACACAGTTTTCCCACCACCCATTATGATGAATAAATGTTGACTTCCACGTAACGTTTTGCAAATTCAACGTTCCACCTTCTAATATGTGTTGTTATTGTTAAAACTTAAATAAATCACATGCAATAAAGTTTTCATGCAAAGATATAGGTGTCAGCCACAGTATAGATGTCGCCAAATATATCGAAAGAAAATAGCCTTCACACTGACAGAATTCCGGTGAAGCAAGCAGTTTCCCAAATGTCGCAAAAAGCTAGGAGTGGCCACCAGTGCAGAGTTAAACTGATTAACAATTTAAAGGCATTTCTAAAGTTGCTCTCACGGTAAAATTCGCACACAACATAGATAAAACTGTGTAGGTAAAAAAAAAATATTATTTTTGAAAAATCTTTTTTTTTTATTTTTTTTAGCAAAATCCATTACACGCCCTCCCCCCCCCCCCCCCTCCTTCGTTCGCAAGTGGTAAGATATTTATATTTCGGTGTATGTAGTGTGTCTTAATTGTCATTATGATGATACACTTTGGTATTAGATAGGTTCTGTTAGCGGTATTCTTCCTTCCATTGATTATAATTTTTAAACTGTTGCAGTTTCCCACGATACAGACGGATTAAATATTCAATAATAATGGTTTCACAACTGCACAGGTTGCAGTCCGTGCCTAAATCACAAATATCCCTCCTGCACGTTCTACGCTCTTCGTAAGTTATTTTTACCAGTATACTGTCCTGTATCTCAATAAAAATAATAAAGTGACAGACATTCGAGCATAGGAGGGGCGAGGCCGGCCTCGGTGACCGAGCGGTTCTAGACGCTTCAGTCCGGAACCGCGCGACTGCTACGGTCGCAGGTTCGAATCCTGCCTCGGGCATGGATGTGTGCGATGTCCTTAGGTTAGTTAGGTTTAGGTAGTTCTGAGGTCATCAGTCCCGAACCATTTTTAGGAGGGGCGGTTCACGTAGGTTTAGGTAGTTCTGAGGTCATCAGTCCCGAACCATTTTTAGGAGGGGCGGTTCACGTTTGATTGCGCACTCAATACGGCTGCGGCAGCGACATCTGGGTATTTCCGTTCTGGATACATTCATACGCTGACCATTAATTACTTGAAGAGGTTATAATAGTCTTACCACTTTCCTGTGCATTATCGCATCTCGTTTAAATATTGTCATGTAACATACACACGCCGCAAAGGGAAACAATGCCAGCAACGAAAACCAGTCACAGTTGTTACGTTACGAGCGGCATGCATCGTCTGAAACTGACTGTGGCAACTGGCTACTGAGGTTGCAGAACTATGTGGTAACAGTGATTTGCACACACTTCATTCAACATGTAAAGGTCACTACAAATATTCAAATTTAGGTTAGGGCATGTTCGATATGCCTGCCATCATTGGCGCTGATGTGGCGCAGACCAATAGCGAAATTGTGCATGATTCGCTGAAGTGTCGGAAAATCGATGCTGTCGATGACCTCCTGAATGGCTGTTTTCAACTCATCAATGGTTTTGGGGTTATTGCTGTACACCTTGTCTTTAACACAGGTCCACAAAAAGAAGTCACGTGTGTTCAGATCCGGAAAACATGGTGACCAGTCGAGGCCCACTCCAGAGCCACAGTGCGATCACCAAGTGCTTCTCCAGGACATCAAACACTCGCCTCCTTCGACGGGATCGAAACCCTTCTTGCATGAACCATAGCTGTTCGAAATCAGGGTCACTTTGAATAATGAGTATGAAATCATCTTCCAAAACCTTCACATACCGTTAGGGACTCACCGTGCCATCAAGGAACATCGCACCGACTATTCCGTGACTTGATATTGAATACCACAGTCACCCGTTCAGGGTGAAGAGACTTCTCGATCGCGAAACGCGGATTCTCAGTCCCCCAAATGCGTAGGTTTTACTTGTTAACGAACCCATCCATATGAAAGTGGCCTTCATCGCTAAACGAAACCATACTATTTCCCATCATGCCATGCGGCCAACCGCGCATTTTGAACGTCCTAACGCAAACCAGTCAAAAGTTACGCCGATTTTATTTCATACAGTTCAATAATTGTCACCCTGTAGCTGTCCTATTAACCGGGAACTGTCATACCCGTTGCGCCCTGCGCCCTCCCCCCTCTTCCCCCTTTGTGAAACAAATTTATTTGCACCCCCGCCACCCCCCCCCCCCCCCCTAGTTTTCTTTCTTTCATACCTGGCGAAAAAAGGCCCATGATATTTATTCAAGCCTGTCAATGATCAGTTACAGAATAATAATAATAATAATAATAATAACAGTCATTACGGGGTGCCCTTAGAGCACATCATTGTTAATGTTTGTAAATTGTCGTAAATTTGTGCTATTGAATAGTGATGGAAGTTAAAAATTATAACAAGTTTATGAATGATCACGACTCTGTGTGCCGTTATTATTACTGAGCAATTAGGTGTATTTCATTACATATATATTTTTTTTAAATTGGTTCACATATTAACTATTTAAAGTTTAACTGTTTCCAGTTATGTTACTTTTAATTCCTATAGAATTTTTTAATCTGCGAAAGATTACGACGAACAAATGACACCAGAACAGTAATCAACATATAACTGCTATTCTATTCAAACTGATCATCCAAGAAGAAAATAGAAAATAAACAGGGGTAAAAATGAACATCGTTCAAAATTCTTAAGTGTTCCGACATTTGCAAATTTAATGTGATTGTGTGTTTGTTTTTGTTAAGGGAAAAAAAACATCAAGTCCTGGTTGTATCTTTGAAACAGCAACTCGCAGATCACCTGCCAGCAGCAGTAGAGACCGATGTTTCATCTTGATTGATGCAATTGTCAAAATTGATTCACTGAAGTAAGTTGATGCGAGCGAAGAGTAATAAGAAGTCCATTGCCCTTCATTGTATATGTGGATATTCATTCCGATTCTGCACCCAAAATGTTTCGAAATACTCCAATTAAATTCATTTCGAAGTATTCTATCACTTGAAAGTCATGTTAGCTGCTCCTGTTGTACTGTTCTGTTATGATCACATCGAACGGATTATGGATCCAGCCATTCTCAGACAAAGATTCTGGAAATTTATCTTCGAATTTTTGACGAAGGTGTTCGAGATGTACTATTCTTGTTCTACTAATTTTACATGTAACCAATTCACTTTCCTTCTGGAAATCATTTGGACAAGAAAACATCTCGAAGCTACCCCTTTCCATCTAGATTTTTCAAAGTCCAAGTTTTCTCTCACACACTAGCACTATCTTGTTTAGAATGATCATCTTAATATTTCGGCCATGATGTGATACGTTAAGATCATTCAGTTTCTCAAAGACGTCGGTCAAGTAGCACAAAATTAGAAGCCATTTTTTTACATTCAGAAACAGACCCACGAATGTAAAAATGCTGCACGATAGGAAAAGACGAAGTTCGTCCTTCAGCTCTTCAATGTGACGAAGAAATTAACGAGGAGACAATCAACGTATTTCCCTATCCAATAGAAGTGAATCTTGATAGAACCCATCTCTTCGCAAAAAATGGAAAATAGCCAACTGTTCAAAGCTTCACAAAATTTACAGCACTCATTGCATCGCCCTTCCTAAATTGGTCCATGAAAATGAGAATCTGACGCTAGCGATATTTGTTCATTGGAAGTCTTTTACTTACATAATATGAAATATAAATATGTCAATGAAAGCCGGCACACCCGTCTATTGTTGTGTGTGCGCCCGCCCCCCGAGAGAGAGAGAGAGAGAGAGAGAGAGAGAGAGAGAGAGAGAGAGAGAGAGAGGGGGGGGGGGGGGGCGAGACTGCTGTAAACAACAGCAGTTACAAATAGAGTCGAATGCAAACAGGACTCGTGTAGGAATCTTACAGAACAAACGGCGACACTTCATCTTCTTCTTCTCTTTTTTTTTTCATGTGTGAAGATGTCCATTTTAGGTCATCATTTCATGTTGCAAGGTTCCTCACTAATTTCTGACGAGTAAAGAAAGCTGCCGTTTATAGTATTTCAACCAGATTAACAAACAGCCATTTGCCATTTTATGTAGAACAAGCTTCAGGTGGCTCTGAGGCATATGTTCTTTCGATTAAGACGTCAAAATTAAAGCTCTTACAGGTATTTATTGATTCTCATTAACAGTATGGACGAGACCACATGTGGCGGAACACATAATGAGCGAAGATACCACCATTGTGTGGAGAAACAAGTTTTGACTCCGATTACAAATTAGTTATGAGCACCCAAACAGTGCAGTATTCGATACCACCTTTAGAAGCTTGTTGTTTTCAATCCTCAGTGCGTTACTCCCATTGAACCTTAGGTTTCACGCTATCGCCTAGCAAACGAAATCTGAAGTTTCAAGTGATTACACTTCAGCATTTCTTAAGCAAATAGTAACTGGATTTAATCTTAATAATACTCTTTTTTTTCTCCCAGCTAAATTCATTATAATTTCCAAGAGAAAACGCCTCATATACTTATTTAAATCAGGATTCGTTGCAGTGAGGAATTTTGTCATCACCAGTGAGGAATTTTGTCATCACACGTTTGTCCTAGCTATAATCCCGCAACATAGGAAATATTTGCATTATTGTGTCTGTTTTGAAATGCTGTAATTGGCAACAAGTCAGCGCGAGGTTTTCAGAGTAATTCATTATATTGTCCGACAAACACTTTTTTAATTTACTGAGACATTTAGTTGTAGGGGTTCCTTACAGACTGGGTACTTTCTCATTAAATGACCAATTTGATGGTGTTTCTATAGGTCTTGCGTGAAAACGCTCTAGCTTCTGCTTACTTTGATGGAGGGAAACCAACTGAATACCTGATGAGGGAGACAGAAATTCGCCGTTTGTGACGTAAAAATCCACCCTATAACACTACGTTTTTTTCATTTACTGTAATGTCCTCAGTTTACACTCAAGAGCAGTTAGACACTACCATCAGTGTCTAGCAAGTATGCAGCACTCACTTTCCGCTACAATGACTGCGAAGATGTGTCGTGACACCGAACGAGTTGGGAAGCCGTTCTGAGCCTCGATCTCTTAACCACTGTTCCAACTTGTGAACCAGCCGGGGCTATGTCCAAGGCCTGCTCAACTTGTACGATGGTATTGCATAAGGGCTAAACAGGATTGGAAGTCAGGCGACCGGGAGAGATGGCTGGGCACAGAAACACCTTAATATCCGTGGATGTTCACCAAACCATCGTGAAACCATACTGAAGCGATAGGGCGGACCACTGTAGCGGGCATCATCGATCCACATCATTGGGCACAGGTTGGTTGTATCGTTAGACAAGAGACGTTTGACACCATGCCATGCAAACGTTCTCCATTACCTGGTTGAACGATACCCTCTTGATAGCGAAATTTATCCCATGGTGTGGTTTTCGACCTGATAGTATCCTGCGGTAGTGTACCGCGACTCATCAGGCCAGTCTTCCTAACTTTGTGTGTGTGTGTGTGTGTTTAGTGTCCACTGATGTTATTCTTGTGTCCTTGCTAACCTCTGTCCCCTGTGCGCGTATAAGTAGAGATAAGAAAAGAATGTGGTATTGTGGTTTCTGCAACTCATAGCAAGGTGGAGGTTATGTGTTGTATAACTGCTCAAGGATTGTATCGTCCAATACAGTATTAGCAAGTGATTTGTTGCATTACAGCTCGTCCATTCGCTTCTACTAACAGCTATAGTCGACAGCGCCCCCTGCCAAAAACGGGTTTTCGTTTTCGCCCACGACAGTTAATTCTTGGCGGTTGCTTGTTTCCGCCGTATCGAGTTGCTGATAGTACGCTCTTAACACGATGGCACCTGAGAAGCCCCGAGTCTGCTATAGTGTTCCATGTGTTGGACACCCACAAACTGGCCGCCCTGACACCTCACGTTTTGCCCATCTAGCGCTTGACTGTGACGCCAGCGGCCATTACATGCTCTGACAACATTCCACTATCGTGACACACCGCGCTTTTCCATTCCACGTTGCGACGTGAGGTTCATTCTCTCCAAAGCAGCAGTGATCTTTTTTCGTGAGTGTATGAACGAATACGGCGACGATGACAGAACAGGTCGTCGATTTATTCTGAATACTTCAGGCCTAAGTAACACAGTAAGTAACCGCGGCATTGCTGAAATCGCCGGAAACTGGAATCTCACCTGTACTGGAAATGCAGTTGTACAAACACCAATCATCTGAGATGTCATATGTAGTGTTCATTGCCGGAAGTTAAATGTAGCAGTACAGCAATTTTTATTGCTGTGGCACATCCAGTGCGTTACCTTCAAAGCGATACTATTTTTATCGTTTTCGCACAGGAACCATACGACAGTGTAAATGAAATGGTTTCAGTTAGCACAGTCAGTTTGAATCTCGTGCTTCTTCATTTTTCAACGCCTGTTGACATTGAACGACGTCAGACGTGAAACACACAGCGTCTTTTTTCCAGACAAGGTGTAAAGGCACGTTGTTAGACGTGCTTACATTGTATTAGAATCAGTACGTCGCACACTAAAGCTGCAGTTGTACGTGAAGAATTGAATTCGGGTGACAGGGCTGAAAGGATGCTGCAACAGGTGGCCTTCGTTAAACTTGGAAGAATGGAACAGTTTGAGACGGAGAAACAAAATTATCTGTGCGCGCGCTCGATGTTATCTTCCGAGAATGCAGCAAACACTAATTTAAAGAGAAGAAATTTGCTTCTACGTCTCCTTTTCACGTACGGTACGAGATCAAAATTCTGGAGTAGAACACAGAGAAGAGCAAAGAATTTTCGCGTTTCTCGGGTTTTCATCGTATTTTTCAGGAAATACCAAGTCAAACTTGAAGGGGAAGGCAAAGTTACTAGATCGTGGAAATGATGTGGAGATACTGCACACATTTAGAACCAGAATGAGAGTTTCACTCTGCAGCGGAGTGTGCGCTGATATGAAACTTCCTGGAAGATTAAAACTGTGTGCCGGACCGAGACTCGAACTCGGGATCTTTCTTAAAAGTTTGGAAGGTAGGAGACAGGAGACGAGGTACTGGCAGAAGTAAAGCTGTGAGGACTGGGCGTGAGTCGTGCTTGGGTAGCTCAGTTGGTAGAGCACTTGCCCGCGAAAGGCCAAGGTCCCGAGTTCGAGTCTCGGTCCGGCACACAGTTTTAATCTGCCAGGTAGTTTCACACATTTAGAGTTTCCAACGCGTTCTGATTTGCTGTAAATATCTGTTCCGGAGCCTTTGATTAAGACTTCGGTTTTAGTAATGTGTAAAATATCGAGTAGAAACACAATTCCTTTTTTTATTTATTTTTTTTTATTCTTGCATTCGGTTCGTGCCCATTCACCCATCTCAGTAATGGAAAGACGATATGATAGCCTATTGGAAAAGAGTTTCTTGTAGTTACAACTATACGAAGTCTCCTATCAAGCGGAAAAAATCTCCAATCCGGCGGGGAATCGAACCCGGCCCCTTTCGGTTAGTAACTGGCTGCGCTTAGCCCGCAGCTATCGAGGCGGGCGCCCACGGGTTTCTTGGTAAACCACCATAGAACCAGACTACAGTGATCGAAAGGTGACACGTTAGAAGTTAGGTCAAGCTTCATTTTTCGTATAGGATATTGCACGAAGATTTACGGTGGCCTTCTGTATGTAACTAGACTAGAATCTGGACAGAAATTTGATTCAGATACTACTGACAGAATAAGCAGGTTGTTCGCAGCTTCCTGAATTGGTCCGCTGAGAGCGTAAACTCCCGGACGGTTTTCTATTTTGCACTCTCTGGACAATGTATTGACGACCAGCGTGCTCTGTATATACGCGTAATTTGAGTTTCTTGGCGGTAGTGACTGTTACGAATTAAAGCTGTTCACAGTATCAGCTCAGCCACAACTTACAGGAGCTGCAGTGGCTTAAGCTACAATATTCGCTTGTCGTTACGTGGTTTTCTCTGAAATAAACTAACACGTAGATACTTTGTGACGAAAATGTATCGCCTAAATCTCTTCAGGTCAGCGCTGACTGGAATTGCAATTATATCAATATACCACTACTAAATTTGGTTTTGTATGTTCAAGAAGTAGAAATTACTATTTTAATTCATATAAGTAGATTAAATAGTGCAGAACAGTGCCGCGTGGGATTAGCCGAGCGGTCTGAGGCGCTGGCATAGGGACTGATGTCCTTAGCAGTTAAGTCCCATAAGATTTCACACACATTTGAACATTTTTTGCAGAACAGTGGAAGATGGTGTGGAAGGGGAGCAGAATAGAGTAAGTGATAGGTGGTGATTCAGGCTGGAATGAGTCGACAAAAGTAATTCTTTTTCATGGAAACTATGTTCTGCAATGGATCATGCCTTAGAATAGTTTGATGTTCGAACGGTATTTTATTTACTTCACTTGCAAAAAAAATCTTCAGTAAACGAACAATGAACTCATTAAATCGTTTTCTTACCATAAACCTTAAAAAGATCTTCAGTTATACTAAAATTATTAATAACTATGTTGAAAGTTAGTGAAGTTTTCCAATAAATTTAACAATTGATGAATTTGTTTATCGAAAACAGCTTGCAGGTCGACACTGAAAGGGAGTAAATAGGAAAACTGAAACGATTTGAAATTTATTTTAGGAATGGAATTCCATATTGTAAAGTAAACGCGCATCTCACTTGAAACAGGTGGTTTTTTTTTTTGTTGTAATTTGTGATAGTGGAGTACGATTGTTACCAATAAATATGAGATGCTGAGAACCCTAAGGGCGTAAAACACACTTTCGTCGAATTTGAAACCGTTGCATGTATCCATTCTCTTGACATCTGCTGACGTTAAAGTGAGTCAGATTTGTCTGTGCTGCAGCTCCTTATTGTGTATACGAACACTCACGAAAAGCTGCCTCACCGGTTTCTATGATTTTCGTTTCCATAAGAGTTCGTCGACGGTGTGCTAGAAGACCTTACGATTCTCGGAGCCTCATATGCTAAACGTACAAAAATTACTGTTTGCACAAAAGAAGCAAATTGCGTATAATGAGGATCATTGGGAAGGCGAATAAAAGGATAAAAGTTACGCCATGTGACTGATGAGAAAGTGAAATGGAGTTGAGCATAGCGCATAAAACTGAACTGAGGGAAACTTCTTTGCTGGATACCTCGTGACAACTGATCTGGACCACGAACTAATGGCAGAAATGTCTAAATGATAATACCTTCTTCATTTGGTTGGTGTTTTCTCTTGTTTACACTATTACTGTCTCGGCTTTGTAGCCATTGTCAAGTGTTTCATTATTTTGCATTCGACATTAATTAAATTGCATGTTTTAGTACATCTGAAGTGTATCGATTTCATTCAGAGATGATGTCATTGTCGCTTAAATGGTGCGTTAGATCACTAAGTGAATGTATCATGTAGGTTGTCGACAACTGATGCTTTCACTTTGTACTTTAACGTATAATATAAGTGACATTATCATGACAATCCCTATATGAATACATTCTTCAGATGTACTATGACATGCAGTGTGCCCGATTCCCAAAACAATAATGACTCACTCGGCGATAGCTACAAAGCCAAAATTGTAATATATATCCACCAGCAATGCAATAAGTCAGGTAGGAGAAGTGTTATCGAAAATGGTTCAAATGGCTCTGAGCACTATGGGACTTAGATCCATGCCCGAAGCAGGATTCGAACCTGCCACCGTAGCGGTCGCCCGGTTCCAGACTGAAGCGCTTAGAACCGCTCGGCCACAGCGGCCGGCCAAAGTATTATCATTTATGCAGTTATACGGAAGTGTGACTCCAAATAATAAGGAAATAATAATGGTGGAAGGGTTGACAACTAGAAATAGTCAAGTTAAAAACGGAAGACGCTAGCTTCCACACATACTTACCTTTTCCAGCAGTGTAGGAAAAATGCTAGGGTTTACATTAATGGTGAGCTTATGGCGTAATGACTGATTTTCATTTTACGCAGGCAATCCCAGATACCTCTGATCGGGTTATTGTTAGAAATCTGAGCATGCTTCAATTTTTCCACGACAACGATCTGTGCATACTTCGGGTCGTTCAGTGTGTACTCCCATTGTGAACAGGGTATGACCTGCGTGTACTTCTCTTGATATGCACCTGGCGCGTCGCCTCTTGCGCTGTTTGCTCACAGTCATTGGCGGTATCTGATTAAAATGGCACATGCGGATCGATAGAGCCCGGGGAATATTGCGCGTGGCGATGGGTGGCGGCGGCGGGGGCGGTCGGAAGCGGCGGCGGCGACGGCGGCGTTGCGCCTTGCCGCGCGTCCGTCGCTCGGCCGCCACGAGCGAGTTTTGCAGCGCCGCACACCGCCCGTATTGATCACTGCCAGCCACGCACGTTTTTCTCTGCTAGAAAATTGGCCTGCAGCTTCCCTCTGCCGCAGTGTACCGCCTTTCTCGCCGCAGTGCCAGCGTTGGCATACGGATCCTGCTTACCTTGCAATGGTGGCATCTATTCGCAGGTTAACCTTGAAACAGAAGACCACCGTGCGAAAAGGCCTATAATAGTTCATGTGAATAACGTTTACGAGGGAGAATTCCAAGCATGGAACACAAAAATACATTCACTAATATCCAGTTTATTAGTACATGTTTGTGGGAGAAAATATAGCTACATGTTTTAGCTGTCATATAAGCATTTTTACAGCACACAAAAAGCAGTTGCTCAGCGTCAAGAGAGATAATACCAAATTATGTCTAAAAAATAATTTTTTAAATCTCAGGTTTTAAATGTTTACAAAAACGTGAAAAGATTTTTTCTTTATTACTATAAACCGCTTGACATTGATAAAGTTTTTGAAAATACTGGTGTTAAAGCGTAACAGTTTTGGATTTCAAGGAAGTAGAAGTATTACAATCTTCAGTTATCTTTGACGCTTCTGATGATGTACGTACGATGATGTGACAAAAGTCACGGAGTCACCGGTTACCTCTTAATATCGTGTTGGACCACCTTTAGCGCGGCGCTGTACAGCAACTCGAAACGGCATGGACTGAACAAGTCTTTGGAAGTCCTCTGAAGAAACATTCGTCCATGCTGCCCCTATAGTAGTCCGCAATTGCGCAAGTGTTGCCGGTGCAGGATTTTGTGCGCGAACTGACCTCTCTGTTATGTTCCATAGGTGTTTCATGGGATTCGTGTTGGGCGATCTGGGTGGCCATATCACTGGCCGGAATTGTCTAGAATGTTCTTCACACCAATCGCAAACAGTTGTGTCCCTGTGACATGTCGCATTGTCATCCATAAAAATTCCGTCGTTTCTTGGAAACATGAAGTTCATAAATAGCTGCAATGATCTTCAAGCAGACGAACGTAGCCATTTCCAGTCAATGATCTGTTCAGTTGGACCAGAGGGCCGGCTGGTGTGGCCGAACGGTTCTAGGCGCTACAGTCTGGAAC
Organism: Schistocerca serialis cubense; assembly: GCF_023864345.2. Lineage (NCBI taxonomy): Eukaryota > Metazoa > Arthropoda > Insecta > Orthoptera > Acrididae > Schistocerca > Schistocerca serialis. The sequence continues at coordinate 738,031,183 of NC_064641.1, read as the reverse complement.
CACGCGCCCGCTACGGTCGCAGGCTCGAATCCTGCCTTGGGCATGGATGTGTGTGATGTCCTTAGGTTAGTTAGGTTTAAGTAGTTCGAACCATGCTTATAGCGATCTGCGCGACACTCGAACCCTAACAACTCTTACCAAGTGAAATTAGGACTCATCTAACCGGGCTACAGTTTTCCAGTCGTCTAGGGTCCAACCTATCTCGTCACGAGCCCAGGAGAGGCGCTGGAGGTGACGTGCTGTTAGCAAAGGCTCTCGCGTCGGTCGTCTGTTGTCCTAACGGATACTTCCCTCGTACGTTCCACATTGATTTCTGCGATTATTTCACATAGTGTTACTGGTCTGCTAGCAATGACAAATCTATGCAAAAGCCACTGCTGCCGGTCGTTAAGTGAAGGCTGTCGGCCACTGCGTCTTCCGTCGTGAGAGTGGGTGCCTGAAATTTGATATTCTGGCGCACTCTTGACGCTGTGGTTCTCGAAATATTGAAGTACCTAACGACTCCTGAAACTAAATGCCCCATGCGTTTAGCTCCAACTACCATTCCGCGTTCGAAGTCTGTTAATGCACGTCGTGCGGCCTTAACCGTTTCGCCGGCCAGAGTGGCCATGCGGTTCTAGACTCTACAGTCTGGAACCGGGCGACCGCTACAGTCACAGGTTTGAATCCTGCCTCGGGCATGGATGTGTGTGATGTCCTTAGGTTAGTTAGGTTTAATTGGTTCTAAGTTCTAGGCAACTGAAGACCTCAGATGTTATGTCGCATAGTGCTCAGAGCCATTTGAGCCTTAACCGTTTCGGAAACCTTTTCACATGACTCACCCGTATACAAATGACAGCTCCGCCATTGGACTGCCCTTTTACACCTTGGGTACGCGATACTACCGCCGTCTGTATATGTTCATATTGCTGTCCCTTGGCTTTGGTCACCTGAGTGCATGTTGTAAAAACGCGTCATTTTTCGACTGGAAGGCTTACTTTGTTTATGCAACTGCACCCCGAGCCACATTTTACAGTTTTAAACTTCCCATGTCATTCAAATTCTCAGTATGATTGGTAGATGTAGGCATGTAAACATTATTTATTTAGCGGATTTTGGTTTTATGACCAGACAACCAACCATAGTTTATACATATCAGTAACAGCTGCCAGTGTTGACTATTATCTATGTACAAATTTACATCTGTTATTAGTAAAAGAAGTACAATTTGTATGTGCACATTACGTTCATCTGTGTAAAAAATCTAAATTTAAATAAGTTACGACAAAAGGTGTATTACTTTTATCAACGTAATGATGTTCAGTACATTTCACTGTGTGTGTCTGACATGTCAACGTTTCGCTGCATTCCAGCAACGTGCAGGAAACAAGAAATAAAAGGAAAATATATCGCAGATCATCTTGAGTCACTAATAACACTGCACTAACAATCACGTTACTCAGAAGACAGTAATAAATACAGTGAAACTAATGACGTGGTTTAAGATTAGGACAGAAGTGAGGGATAAAATAGCTGCCGTTGTTTAACTAGGTGCAGATTGGCTTATTTGAAACTACCACCTTATTCTTGATATTGTGCAGTGCGACATTTCCTCTTGTTTCTCAGGGCTTGCCTCCGTTTTTTGCTGTACATTTACATTATAAAGTCAGTATTTTTGTGGCTAATCTCTTTCTTAAATCAGTTGTTCAGTGTAATAAACAGACCTTAAGCTACTGTAACTGACCATGTAATAACTTCGACAGAAACGTGGACATTTCTCCTTTTTCCCCTCAATTCTTATTGCTACTGTATGAAGGTACTGAACTTAGCATGGAACTCCAGTTACCATGTTACGCATGTTTGACTACTCCAAATAACGTGACAGCAGGCTTTGTGCTAATTTTAGTAGTGTCCCAACTACGGTGTCAGTGAGTAGCCTTCCGTTTGTTTGGGCGTCATGCGTTGGCGGAATCGATATTCTTAATTTAGAGGTGACTCGCCGCCCCCACGTATTATGTTAGTCTCCTGTATGTTGTACCGGCGTCCAAATGAAACGTCGCTACAGGAGCTCCCAATAAGCACACGACGGCTAATTTAGGCCCCCAGTATATTGGTACCTATCCTTGCAGCTGACATCAATCCTGGAGGGACTCGCTTACGCAGGATTAACCTCGTAAGAACTGGTGTTAGCAGGGTTAAATCGTCGCCATATGTGCTGGATTTATTGTTTGTCATAGATGTTGCAGAATTCTGAATAAATGTTATCTGAATGTGGATTTGGTCAGTTCGTTTGTCTTCATTTTTTTTTTTGTTACCTATGTGCATATATGTACGATTTTTATGTAATGATGTATATATTTAACAACATGTATTGAACATGTTTCTGACTTTGGTAAGTAAATAAAAACTACACCGCCGCGCTGGGTAGCCGCGTGGTCTAGGGCGCTATGTCACAGTCCGCGTGGCTCCCCCCGTCGGAGGTTCGAGCCCTCCCTCGGACATGGGTGTTTGTGGGTTGTCCTTAGCGTAAGTTAAAGTAATGCGTAAGCTTAGGGACCGATGACCTCAGCAGTTTGGTCCCATAAGAATTTACCACAAATTAGAAACTAGGCTGACGATCGGCACTGATGGCGTAAAGCACCACGTTATCAACACAAGCAATTACTTTGTGTACTGCATCTTAGAAACAGCACAGGAACGTTGAAGCTGTAGTGAAACCATTATCATGTTCTGCATTAAGAAACGCGGTGAAATTAAAGACAGTGAGAAAGTAGCTGTCTCGGCTTAAGAAGCAATGTATCCCGGATCAACGAAATACGACAAACTGCCAATTAACGACTTCCTGTGTACCGAAACTGGCCATGCCCTTTCAAAAGAACCATCCCGGCATTCGCTTGGAGCTATTGGGGAAAATCGCGGGAAACGTAAATCCTGATGGCTAGACGGTGATTTGAACAGTCGTCCTTCCACATGCGAGTCCTTTGTGCTAACCACAACGCCACCTCACTTGGTCAGTCACCTAAGACAAAATTGCTACAGAAACTTGGAAGTGACAATATCGCACATCAACTTTAATGGCGGGACGTTCCGCCAACGCCTATATCGGCTCAATATTGTCCCCTCTGCCCGCTATGACTGCAGTTCCGAAGATGATCTCCACTGTGTTTCCTTCAACTGTGGCCAAAAATAGCATACAACAACGAAATTACTGCAAGAAATGATGTAGTCAGGAAACAAACTCCCAACGAAGGTGAAAAACATCTTGGCGACGAACGAAATAACCACATACATACATGTATACAACTTCATAATTGTGTCAGAGATAAAGATGAAGTTTCAGCTGCATGAATTAGGTTATTAGCATTGACAGAATACCGTGTTAAGTTATACCGTGTTAAATTCCTTATTTTAATATACTTTTTTCGCGCAGGTACACTACATGTACACCTCACAAGGGAACCTCCCCATCGCACCCTCCCTCAGATTTAGGTATAAGTTGGCCAGTGGGTAGGCCTTGAAAAACTGAACACAGATCAATCGAGAAAATTGGAAGAACTTGTGTGGAACTATGAAAAAAATAAGCAAAATATACAAACTGAGTAGTCCATGCGTATGATATGCAACGTCAAGGTTATTGTGAGCTCAGGAGCGCCGTGGTCTCGTGGTTAGCGTGAGCAGCTGCGGAACGAGAGGTCCTTGGTTCAATTCTTCCCTCGAGTCAAAACTTAATTTTTTATTTTCAGGTTATGTGACAAGCTCTTACGTTTTCATCACTTTTTTGGGAGTGATTATCACATCCACAAGAAAACCTAAATCGGGCAAGGTAGAATAATCTTCTTACCCATTCGCCAAGTGTACAAGTTAGGTAGGTCGACAACATATTCCTGTCATGTGACGCACATGCCGTCACCAGTGTCATATAGAATATTTCAGACGTGTTTTCCTGTGGAGGAATCGGTTCCCATTGGAGAGGCATGTCCTTTCGTCTACTAATCTCACGGTTTTGCGGTGCGGTCGCAAAACACAGACACTAAACGTATTACAGTGAACAGAGACGTCAATGAACGAACGGACAGATCATAACTTTGCGAAAATAAAGAAAGTAAACTTTTCACTCGAGGGAAGACTTGAACCAAGGACCTCTCGTTCCGCAGCTGCTCATGCTAACCACGGCGCTCCTGAGCTCACAATAACTTTGACGTTGCCTTCCTTGCGCATGGACTACTGTTTGTATATTTTGCTAATTTTTTTCATAGTTCCACACAACTTCTTCCTGTTTTCTCGATTGATTTGTGTTCAGTTTTTCAAGGCCTATCCACTGTGCCAACTTATAACTAAATCTGAGGGGGGTGCGATGGGGAGGTTCCCTTGTCAGTAACACACGTGGTGATTGGCTGTATGTGTTATTTCTGATATTCAGGAAATTTAAAAAAATGAACGATTTGTATCACTTAACTGCAAGATAATAGAGCCATCACATCACCTGTTGTGGAAAACTCGGTCTCCGGAATATTAACTGATGACACAAGTTAATGTTGTATTAGTTGCAGTGAATTTCGTTATTGTCATTTGCATACATACTCTACAACATTTAAAGTTCTACCCATGCCTGAGATGCGACCCGCACCCGCACCCGCGACCGTCGCTTTCTCAGGCAGCGATGCCGTCCAGAGAAGAGAGGATGCCAAAGAAGTGTGCTTTTTGATAATTACAAAATGGTGTCATAAAGTTTTATCAACTCGGAGCAATGAAGCTGTGACCACGAATCTTGGTGATGGGGTTCTTCTACATATTCATCCTTCAATGCGACACGTTTTTCACAACGTTGAAGTACTTGGCGCAGAACCTTGGTTTCAGAAGTCTGCGCTTTGACTGTTCAGATAACGTTCCACGTTGCAAATCACCTCGTCGTCGTTCTGGAATGCTTGCCACTCGATGGTTTCTTCATCCTGGGAGAGGTGACGTCAGTGGGTGCCAGGAGAATGCGGGATGTGAGGCAAAATTTGGTAGCCCAAGGAAGCAGCGTATGTGAATGAGCCCTGTGTAGAATGAACTTGTGTGTTGCCATGGAGCGAAAAAAACCCCTTGTACAGCTTCCCGCATGCTCGTGTGACGGTTGCCTACTTATGAGCACAATCTGTTATCACCGCGCCATGGCAGTCCCAAAAGACGCTAAAGCATCATCACCTTCCCCGATGGTTGTTCGGTCTTCGCGTTTTTCGGCGATGGTGCATCTCCGTGTCACCGCTGCTCTCTTTCGTCTTTGTGTTACAGTGATACATACAGCACTCTTCCATTGGGATTAGGTGGGAAAAGAAGTCATATGGATTGATGTGACAACGGTGCATCATTTCCGTTGCTGCCACAGTTCGGCAGGCCTTTATTATGGTTGTCAGTAGTCGCAGTATGTCTGAAAGTGATCCATTACCGGTTTTCACTCTCTGCACTATCGCCGCGGTTTGAACGGGGCGGTCTTTGTTGTTCTTCTGGGATTTCCACTTCTCCCGAGATTCCCGGTTCTTCACAGACATATGGTCTGCCACTTCGTTTTTAGGCTTTTTTGACCAGGCTGTAAGTGCCTGCGCAACCTGACCCCTACGCCATATGATGAGGCATCTTCGCATTGCGATTCACGAATGGCAAGAAAATAAAAGTACGTATGCGTTATACTTTGATGAGCTATTTCTCTCTCTCTCTCTCTCTCTCTCTCTCTCTCTCTCTCTCTCTCTCTCTGTGTGTGTGTGTGTGTGTGTGTGTGTGTGTGTAATATTTCGCCTCATTGATTTTGATGACTATCAGATCTTCCCATGTATTCGACATATTTCTTTCGTTAGCCTTACTTCTGATACGTATTTGAAGAAGTTTGCTAATAAGAGTTGAAAAATACTCCGTACCCAGTCTAGCAAAGAATTTGATTGTTTCCTACACACTTCCGCCGGAGAGAAGTTCATTGAAGATTTAAGATTAATTAATTGAGCTCAAATGCTAAATAGCTATGGGCACTTCCTTGTTAATTACTGAACGGTATGGGGCAGCGGTTAAGATAATTGATGTAATGTCTGTCGAACGTCGTGAAGTAGCATACTTGCAGCCACGTTAAATAACATTGAGAGTGCCTAGAAGGTTCCTTGTAAACGGCCTCTATGAATTTTCTCTACCACACCTGGGATAATGTTGTATGCATTTGTACACAGTACATTAGTGCTGCTCCACATGTTCGATCAGTTCCGTAGTTCGATCCCTAATTGGTCCTAAATTTTCTCCCGTCACTTTTCTTTGTGTCACCCCTGGCAATGATTTGTACGTGTGAAGAATGTCAAGCTGTGCATTGATTCGGATCCACGTGAACTGCAGGTCCCTCTGTAACTGGCTTGGCTGCTTTTGATTCAAAGGTCGGAAGAAGGAAAGGGCACACCACCTCCAAAAGGACAATGCCTAATATCGCGCACAGGTTTCAGACCAACCTTTTGTTACTTAGTCATCTTACTTACTGATCAGTCTCTAATGATCTCCATGTCTTGCTCCGCTATGATTTTCGGTAACTGAGTGGAAACACCCACATTGTGTAGCTGATAATAGACCTTTCGAGTGGTGGTTAGCTAATAAATACCATTAAAATAGATGCCTCTGGGATTCAAAGCAGGATCCTACCCTTGCGTGGTCCATGATTTTTAATGCGCTGTTTTATATGTCCCATTCGCATTCATATTTAATCTTTTGAGGTTTATCAAAGAAAAACCGCTATACTGATGCTGTTGCAGAACGCACGTCGAACCGATATTTTGGTCCCGCGCCGTGAATGTAATATTTGCAACAAGTGCTGCTGAAATGCTAAATGCTAATAGTTTTTAACTTTAGTGACCTACGTTACATTGCTCCTAGCACTATAATAAATATTGAGAGGCCGTGTAAACCAGCAGGCTGGTATTGATATAATTTGGTTTATTCATGGAGGAGCATTGAGCGCTTATGCGTTTGATGCGGTTCAAATCGGAGTTATCGTAAGGAAGGGTGGTTTAGACACGGTGTGTTAGAGCGGCGGCCTTGCTCCCGGTACGGTTTTTAGAGCGTCGCCGTGGCGCTGGAGGGGTTGTCTGTTATTAGAAGGGCGGCGTGGCTGGCTGCTGCCTGGCCGGGTGGCGCGTATTGACCGTCACCGGAGGGTGCTCCACAGTTGGGTGTCGGCCACCCCGCGCCCGCACCCGCCGGTGCAAGTCTTGGTTGGGCCCGCCCCCGCCCCTAGCTTCTCCCCCTACCCCTACCCTTACCCCTCACCTCCTCCCGTCTCTCTCTCTCTCTCTCTCTCTCTCTCTCTCTCTCTCGAGCGGATATATTGATTTCGGATCCACACCCTTATCTTGCCACAGTTTCGCAGAGTTTCGCTTACTGCCGCTGCTCTGCATTTCAAGACGTTATGTGGCCGAGCTACAAGCGTCCACATGCTGTGGACAGCTGTTTACTATTATACATCTGTATTAGAGAAGACGTGCAAAATTTAACTTCCCTTTAGTACGCAATTTTCTGCGAATGCGATCGGCTGCCAAATGATCATCTGAGTGCGAAAAACAAGACACTGGACAGCACGCTTGAGATTAATTTTGTCAATCACAAAGATGTCTTCCGGACACAAAGTGAAGTTACACACACAATTACAATCTAGATGTGACAATCTAATTCAGAGAAGGATATCCTAAAGTATTCTAAAATGTTGTTATACAGGGGACGCTGTCTTATGTAAGACCTTTTTGCTCTAAATTGTTCACAAAATTTTGTGTACGGTAGTGTAAATAAACATATAATTGATATATAAATTTAATGACTTGAGAGTCCGTTTGACAATTCTTACAATGTCGTTACAAATAAACGAGGATGCGGTTTTCAGTTTTTTCTTTGAAGGCAGCCAGGAGATGCGTTGCTTGTTAACTGTTGTCTTCTACCATCCTGATCTTGTCAAATAAGCATCGTTGTCTGTAGCTCTGAACAATTTATAATATAGTGAGCTAACTTTCACTCAAAATGTGTTTGAATATTTTATTACGATATCAGGCCTCACATTCATGTAAATAATCATTGTGCTGCTGGTGCCATTTTTGGCTTTTTTTGTGGGTGAGGTGCAACAATTCGACGTGGCACCGATCCGCAATTTTTGGTGTTACTTTGTACTACTTTACAATATTTTTTCTTCTTATCTTACAGTAGCAGTCATTCGAAGTAGTAGTCCATTCATTTTGTTACTCAAATTGCCTTTATCTCCGTGACACTAACTTCGTCAGTGAAAAAACCTTAATATGCAATCATCAAAACGTACAACGCAAACACAGTAAAGCAACAACCCTCGGAATTCGTGTTCAGAGTTCGTGCGAAGCGCTACTACTGCTGGCACGATTGTGTAATTCATTTTCCTCAAGATCGAGTGTTACGACACGTTACACGGCCAGTTTCTTTCATTCTAACACGGAAGCATCAGACTTCTCGTAGTTGCCGGTGTATAAATGGGAAAGTACTGTCAAGTGATTGCCGATTCTGCGGGAACAGCCCAGAGTAGCGTCATCGTGTAGCTTCTCCGTTCCATTCAGTCCAGCCCTCGCTCTCTCTGCGTATCGATACTCTCTTCATAGGTAACCTAGCAGTACTGCCGTGTATCACTGTTCACATACAGCTAGCGCTACTGGAGAAACAAACGCGGGACAGAACCGAGCAGTGCTAGAGGGGGAATAGTAAAGTGAGCATTGCTGTTGTAAACAGCTAGTACCGTAAGTAGAACAAGTTCGTTTACAAAAAAGATATGTAGCGCATGCTGTTGCCATTTATACTGTTGTGCAGATACTTTTTAGGGTAATATTGATAGAAGGATAATTGGGGTAAGAAATAAAACAAAATTCAGTAACGGCCCAGTGGAGACCACGGATCCCTTTTTCTAAAACACTAAAGAAAAGTATCCCTGAACAGGCTCTGGAATTTTGCCGTTGGAGTTTGGATTCACCCTGTAAATTCGATGAATACAAACCTAACAAACATACGACCCGTGATGTGTAACTGGAAAATGGAACAGTTTGCAAGTGCATTTCTTCTAAATGTTTGGATCACGCAATAGGGATATAAATCACTCCCTTGGACAGTTAAATTAATAAACTTTAAATAACTTTAAATATATCTCGCAACAAGAGTTGGCTGATAATTAGAAAATGTATTTACAAGATAAATCTAATATTTCCGTCCGAAACACTTTGGTAAATGACATTGTTTGAAGAAAATAGTATGACACATAGGGAAAAGAGACTTAGACGTTTCGCAGTTGTCTGTTCCGGGTTTGTAACACAGTTTTTTTTTTCTTTCTTTTTTCTTCGACCACTCCTGACAGATACTGTTTGGTGCCATCAGGATGTAGGGCGACTCCTCACTGTCTGTCAGTTGTACGTACAAATATTCCGGCTCAGAAGTCGTTCTGTAGAAGGAACTACAAGACGGGCCAGACTACGTGCTAAATTTCGTCCACTCGTGACATTAATTTAGGAACAGTCACTGTATTGGACAGGGAGGTCACCTTTCGACTCGGCGAATGGCATAATTCATCGTGATATGTGCCTGGGATGTCGTCACACCTTGCTCCGGCCGTTAATGTTGTGGTCCAGCAAAGGATAGGCCAGACGCCCCAGCATGAGCGCATTTAATCGCAACGAGAGCGCACAGGGACTTCTTTTATTTTATTTATTTTTTTCTATCTTGTCAAGGGGTGTGATGTGATCACCGGTGTTAGGGGAAGTACGCCGCTGCTAGAGACAAGTACCGTATGAAATAACGTGCAGGTGACAAGGGTCCCCATCGGCTATACAGATTTGTAGATGTCTGATAGACGGAGCAGATATGACAACAAACTAAAATTCAGTGCTGGACAACCATAAATTATGACTAACCATATCATGCAGAACGAATAACACACTTTGTATTGCAGGAGCTATCGCCCTCATACCACTACGTCTGCTCCTACGTGCCCGCATCTCGTGGTCGTGCGGTAGCGTTCTCGCTTCACACGCCCGGGTTCCCGGGTTCGATTCCCGGCGGGGTCAGGGATTTTCTCTGCCTCGTGATGGCTGGGTGTTGTGTGCTGTCCTTAGGTTAGTTAGGTTTAAGTAGTTCTAAGTTCTAGGGGACTGATGACCATAGATGTTAAGTCCCATAGTGCTCAGAGCCATTTGAACCATTTTGCTTCTACGTATCATACGGCGCGGAGATTAGCGTGGCCGCAGGTACATCGAAATTGGACGCCCTAATCGAGGGAAATGATCTCTAAACCCCATGAGTCGCGGCTCACATTGATGGCAGACGTTCACATAGGTCGTAATGGAGACACAGATGCGTCTTCCTCAAGCCAGTTGACTAATCATCTGGACACCATTGTAATGCATGAGGCTTGAAAAAAGCTCAGACGAGACTCCGAGCGTTACATGCGTCAGTTCAGTAATCGAGCAGTTCGCAATGGCTCCCCACGCTCTTTGTGTTTCGTGGACACCCACCGTTGTACATCGCCGTCGTCTTGGAGCGAATCGTGTTCAACCCTCTACCTGGTTGGTGACTCTGTATGCAATTAAAAATAAAATTAATTAGTTTAAATTATCGCTAACATATCAATATAATACCCTCAGTTCTAGTTTGAACATATTCTTACAGTCTTTTTGTAACTGTGGAAACGTTGCTGTCAATTCATAGCATTACTCTTCGATTAAAGACTCGTTGCAGGGAAATGTAGAGGAGTGAGTTTGTCGAAGTGGCGATGAGGAAGTGTTTAAATTTAGTTTTATCCATATTTTGCAGCTTAAAACGTGACTGTATTCAAAACATTGGAGGTATAAATTAAACAACGCCTTCAGTCACAACTTTTTCGTGTTTTATTAACTACACGATGCATTTCGGACCCTGTGGGTCCATCGTCAGGTGTAATTTGTCTTAATATATGTTTTATTTCTTCTCCTGAATGAAGTGAAATGCATATTCCTGTCACGAAAATGTTTAATGTTAGGTTATGAATTTCGTAAGTCGAACGCGGAAAATATGTGCAGAGTAGTGGAAAACTAACAGTGTAAACTTACCACATCATACAAGGAAAGCATTTTTAACGTTTTAGTACTGGCAAACATTCTTTTCTCCGTCGTTTTAATACATGTCACTTCATTCAAGATGAACATTTGCACACACGTGTTTATAAACACATCACAGATGTTTTTGTACATGGTACTCTGTGTAGCATGTTAATCTTGTTTGAGCTCTGTTATGTTGTTTTAAGAAAAAGTCAGTGTTTTAGTGATGTATTCATCTTTGTTTATAATTACTACAGAATTGCTTTTGTCAGCTTTCAGAATCATGGCATTGTTGTTATTGAGTTTCATGTTTATGCTCTCTTGATAAACTGCTCTTGAGGTTTCATTATGGTTACGTACGCTTTTATGAATAATTTTATTTATGTTGTGTGCTAAGACAATCTGTTCGGCGTTATTTAGGTCAGCTAAATCAGCTGCTTTTTTAGTGTGTATGAGATCCCACAATAAAATTCCAAAACAAAATCAGAAAAATGGTTAATAAATGCAATTTCCTCTTCACAGAAAAACAAGCAAAAACATGCATTTTAATGAACCACACACCCGCAAGATTATGAGCTCAACCTAAGACCCATAAACCACATGTTCCCTTAAGAGCCATTGTTAATTCTAAAAACACTCCTGCCTCCAAAGTCTCCCTATTACTGAATGAACTTCTGAAACAGTACTATACATTTGATAAATCATCCTCAGTTAGGAACACAAATGAAGCAGCAACTAAAATTAAGGACATAAATATTCCTGCAGGTGGCAGGTTTGCCTCTTTTGATGTAACTAACCTATTTACAAATGTACCAACTGAAGTCAAGTCAGAAGTCCGAGACATGTTAGAGCTAATGTTGTCTCACAATTACTTTACATTTAATGGGAAAGGTTACCAACAGAATTAGGGTCTTGCCATGGGCAGTAGCATTTCAAGTTTTCTGGCATACATATTTCTCAATCATCAGGAAAGTAAGTTTTTTAGTGAAGACAGTAAACTCAAAAGTAAAATAGTATGTTACTGGAGATATGTTGATGACATCTTGCTGCTATTTGATGGAACAGAAGATGAGCTCGATGAACTACTAGCAGTATTCAATTCTTTCCACAAAAACATAAAATTCACAATAGAACATAAGGACAACAAAAGCATAAACTTCTGGATTTTAAAATCACCAACCACCAACAAAAACACACATTCAGCATACACAGAAAACGCACAGACATAACTCTGGACATCTCATCATGCCATCCCACCACGCAGAAACATGCTGCATTTAGGTCCATGCTACACAGAATACACTCCCTTGATTTAGAAGAAAACACCGCCAAGAATGAGATAGAAACAATAAAGAGCATTGCCATAAGCAATGGCTACGCATCCAAAACAATTGACAGTTTAAGCAGACAAACAAACTGAAGCAAGACAACGAATTGACACACTGTGAAAGAAAAAATATTCACCAGTATCCCATACCTGGGCCCCATATCACAAAAAATCGCCAACCATTTCAGGAAAAACAAATGTAACAGTTGCATTCTCAGCCAGTAATAAGTTATGAAACCTACTCATCCATAACGTAAAATCAAATACACAAACATACAACAATAGCGGAGTGTACAAAGTATAATGCCCCAGTTATCCTGCCTACTATGTAGGGAAAACAGGAAGAAACTTCAAGACCGCTTTAAAGAACATGTAAATGCTTTCAACTCAAAAATTTCGAAAAAATCAGTCATCAACAGTCTAGAAAACAATTTGATAATAAAACTTCCTGGCAGATTAAAACTGTGTGCCGACCGAGACTCGAACTCGGGACCTTTGCCTTTCGCGGGCAAGTGCTCTACCATCTGAGCTACCGAAGCTGACCATCATTTTGCAGGACAATGCTCAAGCACGTACAGTGCGAGCTGTTGCCGATTTGACTTATGGGGCTGTTAAGTGCTATACCACCTTCTGCACTCCCCTGACATAAGCCCTCTTGAGTTGATTTCTAAACTGAAGGAAACACTTCACGGCATTCGCTTCAGAACTACCAAAAATTCGCCGGGCAATAGGCCGCGCCTCTAGAACTGTCAACACAACTGCTAAGAGTATCCTACGACCCCTACATCGCTGGCAACGGGTTATACACAGTGCTGATAACTACTGTGAAGATCAGTAAAATTTTGAAACACGCATCTATTTTGTACGAGCTGTAAATAAATAGTTGCCACTATTGAAGTTCCAACCCTCGTATAAAAGATAGAGCATCTCGTATGTGATTTTTCTAATGCTTAAGAAGTTCTTGTAATATCGCTGGAATATTGTTCTAAAATGTACACTAGCCTTACCAAACTCCTACTGCTTAATGACAACCTTTATGTTTGGTTATTTGCAACGCGACCCTAGTAGGTAAATAAAGTAGTACAGGGCGTGATAACACTGGTACTCTGCCACGAAGTGCTCTACTGATCCTTACGAGGCGCTTTGAAACTTTTTAGAAATGTGGATCAAATTCACGTGAATGTTGTTTAATAGAATATTCGAAAACTGATGATGTTACATATTAGACTATTTACCAATCTGTTATTCGTTACTCTTCACACGTGTGGGACGATTTCCTTATCAGATTGATTCTGCTAAGAGTGCCTGCAGTACGCTAAAGCGTTCGGAATTGGCTTTGTTGGGGAAACATTTCATGATCTTCTTGCTTTAGGGAAGCTAAGAAACCGTGTATCGGGAGGGATTGCTTGGTACAAAGAACTGTTTTGTCTCATCGTGCAGATCCACATTTTGTGTCTGTTAGACTGATTTAAGGGGAAAGGAAATAACGAAAAGTGGCTTTCATTTACCTGAAAGGAAAGCACTTCTCTTTCTTAAAGTCAGCCGTCAAAGAAATGTACGTGTATACTTTCCATATAATGCAGTTCTTGAGGAGTAGTTCTGAATATTTAAACCCAACGCTATTGCCCGATGCGGGATTCCGACCAACACTCTCCAGTTGCCATCCAAGAAGGAGTTAAGTCCCGACACAGTAATGATCAAGAGTGAGGTTGCATAAAGCTTCTGTACAATGTAATCCATTGTTTACTTGGTCACCTGTTCCCATCCCGTTTTTGTTGACACAAATTCATATGCGCTTCCATAAGGATGGAAAACGGTGTTTTCCTGCTGTCGACAGGTTTTTCAATTGGATCTGATATCAGTGGGGATTGCGATCGTTAACTGAGAGAGAAAAGTTGTTTAGAAAGAAAATCGAACAGAAGCAGCATTTAAAGTTTTTATCGGGAAGAGTCCAGCCTTGGAACACGAAGTCTATCTTGACTGTTTGCCGTCGACGGCAGTGACAGGTGACACAGTGGTGTGTTGAGCTGTACTAGCCAGAACGACACGTCGTCCGCCTTTGCCGTGGCTTAGCCCCCCGCCTCACGGGCGCCCCCATCCGCGCTCGTAATGCTTATTTGTATTTCACCCTTGTTGGGCTCCCCCACGCGGTAGGAAGTGACCGTGAATTTCCATTATCCTGAGTTGATGGAATTCACCAGCGGCGGCGGGAAGGGATGATTACCGAAAACGTCTGTTAGTATGCCACCCTATAATCTACCGGGACCTCGTGGGGGCGCAGCTTCCCCTGGACCTTGCTAAGCCTCGCCACGACCTGCTTCACATCTTACAGCGCTTGTTTTTCCGGATTATGCCTGCGTTTTGTTCGAAATATGCTTCCGATGCACGAAGCGTTTGGAAGATTGTGGCCGAGGCGACACATGGAGGTTTGTTTCTCGATGTTTAGAAAAAATTTAATAAGGTGTACTAGTGGATTCGGTGGCTGTCATTGTCAGTAAAATGCATTTCCCCGACGGGATGCGCAGAAGGAACAGTTTCTTAGATGATCCGCAATATCCATAATTTAGTAGATTAACCTTGTACAGACTAAATAAAGATGATATGGAATCAAAACGAATTTCGTTACCAGCAACATCAGCGCTCTAGTTTCGTACGATACATTTCACACACACACACACACACACACACACACACACACACACACACACACGCGCACAGAGTATAATGGTGTGCAAATTTAACCATCGCATAATGTGTCACTGCCAAGTAACGTAGCTCGATGAAACTTGCACCATGCATAGCAAGAAATGCTTGTGTATAGTAAAAATATTACTGGAAGAAATACGCAATAAGAAGTATAAAAATTACACTTTTATTCAAAGAGAGTAGTTAGACTGAAGTTACCGCGGGAAATTATGGCTTCGGGGACATAAAAAAGGCGGGCAAGTTTCTTAATAGTGTGTGTGATAACCACGGGCGACAGTACATGCTCTGCAACTTGCTCCCATGTTTGTCACAAGACGAACTTACCAACCTTGTGGCCGAGTGTTCTTGCCCTCCATCAGCGAGGTTGACAAGTGCTGGTTAGTCATTAGTTCACGTGGGCGTGCTGCAGTAAGTCTCCGAAAGCATCCCACACATGCTCGATGAGATTTAAGTGGGCCGGGGGAGGGGGCCAGGCCAGTTCATTCATCGAATATCCTCTCGCCGCAACAGTTGCTCCGCCTGCACTGTTCGATGGGGTCGCGCACATTGTCATCCATAAAAACTAAGTCTAAGCCGAATGCGCATTTCAAAAGACGCACTTGGGGAAGGAGTAAAGTGTTACAATAATGATAGCCCGTGAGCGTACCGTGTTCAAAGATGAGGTCAATACCTCCGTGTAACATTATGCCTCCACAAACCATAGCATCTTGACCACCAGAACGATAATGTTAGACAGTGTTCCTGGGTGCAAAAGAGAATATGTCCAGAACCCCTACTCCGACTGAATCTGCTCTCATCCGAGAACGACACGCGTCTCCACTCCTCGTTCAGCCTGTCCCTGTGCTCTTTGCAACATCGGAGACGATGCCGCCGATGTGCGCTTGTCAACAGAACACAACGTACAGGTCGTCGTGAAAAGGAAGTACTCCCATGCAGTCGTCGTGCCGCTGTGGAGCGTGAGATTGCGTGCCTCGCAAATCTGTCAAATGTGGTTGCAGTTCACCTGCTGTTTGACGTGGTGCCCTGTTCGCCTGCTGCACAGTAATGCCGCAACGGTTGAACGTGTTCTAGCATCTCCTCCGGGTGGCAGTGCCTTTGTTGCGGAACGCTCCCCATGGAAATGAAACAGTGCTTTGAGTAATACTAAACACCTGGGCCACACTCTTCACACTTCGTCTTTCTTTCAATCCCCCGGCGATTTTTCGCCGTGTGAAGTCCTCCAAATGTTGTCACCGGGACACGTTGTAACGAAGACCACCACCACGGTGCACCATAACTGCTCGCTGAACTCTGGCCATGTGAAGTCTAGTCATCTGTCCACGGCTGGGAGACGTATGGCAACATGATCCCGCACTTTCATTCATTCCTACCGAGTTTCTAATATGTTATATTACTTTAGCTGCCTCATCCTCACGCTTTGCAGAGCAATAATGTACATAAAATCTTTAACACTTCCGGAAGGGCGTGAGTTGATTTAGGGGGAGGAGACCATACTGCGAGGTCATCGGTCTCATCGGATAGGGAAGGATGGGGAAGGAAGTCGGCCGTGCCCTTTCAAAGGAACCATCCCGGCATTTGCCTGGGGCAATTTAGAGAAATCACGGAAAACCTAAAGAAGATTAGGGTTTAACTTCCTGCACCACAAAATCACAAAAAGCCTCGAGTAGGATAAGGATGAAGAAGAAATGGCTGTGTCCTTGTTCGAATGAACGATCTTGTCATTTGCTTTAATCGATTTTGGGAAACTAAGGAAAACGCAATATTTTTGTTTGGTTGGGAAATGAAACCAGCTCCTTCAGAATGCGCGTCCATTTTGTTAACCGCTTTTATCGGTATTAAAATTTTTTTAGACGTTTAATGTTGAATAGTAATATCGAAGTATAGGATACCAGGTAAGCAGCAAACTAAAACGAAACAAGTTTTTAGCCTCATGGAGAACAACGCCCTGCATTCCGACGTGAGAGAGCCTCTTCGGCCCTTTCTGTGATTCCGTTAATTTTAACTTCAGTTACATACGAAAAAGACGACATAGTAATGGGCTAGGTACCCAGATGTGAACTAAACACTTTTAAATACCACCAGAGTACTTATTCTGAAGATCACAAATTTAGTTAAAAGCTGTCGGAAATTTAGTTCGGGGTGAAAAGGTGAAAAAGATAAGGTTAAGAACTATGACCATGGACTTGTCACCAGTTCCGTGCGTGTCCCTTTCGAGATCGTCTACTGCCATTTGGAATAGTATTGAGTTTAATTTAATTAGATAAAGTAGTTTCCTGGGTCGGACTTGATAATTAACCATAAGCACTTGTAATGAAAGTCACTATTTTCTAGACAACAATTTTGTAGTAAGTTAATCTGCACTCACAATGGACATCGCATTAACAAAACCATTTATATGCTCGTAACTGTTACTGTGGCATTTTCCACATGAAAATTATTGAAACTAAAATCAAACAACGTTTAAGAAAATTACAATTTCTATAAATCACAATTTCTCATCATGCTTGCACGATAGTTAATCTTGAAAACAAGGGTCAGTTCATTCAGACGTGAATGCCTTCATAACTTATATTACCTTCTCGTGAGTTTTGTACATAATATGCTTTCTTTTATCGAACTTTCGCATCTTACCTACTGTTGACGATTACATATTAATATTCGCAATATAGGTATTCATTGTAATTGTATTTCATACAAGGTACTCTCTATGTGCGCTTGGCGACGCGCTTAGATACTCGATTCTCTGTTTCTGTTGTACTTGGAAGAACTCTCATTGGCGGGGCGACAGTGTCCAACGAATGTCCGTCTCCCCGTCGACAAGAATTTTTATGAGCCGCCAGTTAAATTGTTTTAAGATGTGTGGCCGTATTCTTAGTAGGGGACTGAAATGTGGTACATGGTTAACAACTCCTCACGAAAATTACTGCTTCACGGTAATAGATCCTTTGCGGAGTCACTTTAATTTCGTGTGTGTAACGTTTCGCATATTCCTTGGCAGCGCTGGCTGCTGATGTAAATTGTGCTAAAGCTTTTGAGTGCGTAATTCCCACCCGACGAAATATACGTTTGCAATATAGTTATCTATTGTGTGGTAATTTAAATTCTATGAGCTGATTATGAAAGCGAAGGACATGTCACGATAAAAATCGGTCGCACGATAGTGGCATAGGTTTTATCCCTTTTTTTCCAAAGGAAAAGGAATCCTGTTTGAAAAACGAAAAATTGAGTCTGACGGATCAGAACTTCCTGTTACTTCAGACTTCAAAGCTATATGTGCCTTACACGAGCAGGGATGTTTGAGATAAACGAGCAAGTTGTAAGCTCCACGAATGGACGCGGCGTTTGTTTGCGGGCACACCTCTCGTACGCAAACTCAGTGCCAAACTGGTAGGCACGGAAGCACACCTTATACAGAGAAGTCAGAAACAGTCTAAAAAGCGTGTAACGGTGTTGCAGGCGAGGTTGTGCTGAAATGGATCATTCTCACTATGGTAGTAACCAATACACCTCGGCATTATGCTGGATTGCATTTGATGAGTGACTGCAATTGAGGCCGCGTCGTTGCACAGCTGAGGATAGTGCATCATTAGGTGGTACTCGATAAAAGACTGCTACATTCTTCTCTTCCGTCTTTGATCCTTCGCCATTTCGCCTGTGCAGAATGGCAGCGAGCCCACTGTCGTCTGCCAAAAGTCATTTGTCGAGGGAAGTATCTGGTGACAGTTTTAACTTCCCAGTAACAGCTGCTGGTGTCTGAAGAAACAATCAGCAGAAAGCTCTGACGCTGGTGAAAGAGCAGTTTGAATACACCACAACATGGGCTAATACTTCGGCTTCCACGGACCTTTGAGCTTGCTTATCCAGCCAGTTGTAGGGGGACCTAGAGTTTGACGTGGACTCTGAACCTCTTTGCAAGTGGAAATTTTTCACCGTAAAAAGTGATTGTCAGAAGTAAAAGAAGCTATAAGTTACAGAAGATACTTGAACAGCCTGGCGGGGTCAGGGATTTTCTCTGCCTCGTGATGACTGGGTGTTGTGTGACGTCCTTAGGTTAGTTAGATTTAAGTAGTTCTAGGGGACTGATGACCATGGATATTAAGTCCCATAGTGCTCAGAGCCATTTGAACCATTTTTGAACAGCCTGGGAATCGAATCAGGATCTTTTGATTTGTTGTCTGGAATACTTTGCAGTCAGTGGGTTACGAGCCACTGAACTAGACGCTTCTCATACATGACTCAAGAATTAGTGGGACGCAGGATCTTCAGTTTAATTTTATTACAAGTAGCGGAATTTTACCACTTCAGAGGTTAACTTTCAAAGACAAGGCATAATGGCTTAGGGAAACACTGTGACCTTTATGTGAAATTTTATCATATATATATTTCAGCCTCAGTCACACAAATGCCATCATTACAGGCGCCTCTCCTGACTTGTTTAGTTGGACTTCGAAGAGTTACTGTGTAACGTATTCGAATCACCTGATAAGAATTACTTGCTAAGAACTCGAAATCTGTAATGATACAATTTGCATGACCTGAGGCTAAATGAATTTTTAAAGAAAGTAACTTAGCCTTCTTCTCGTAATATTGGTATCTACAATATTCTTTTTCCTGCCTGAAAATGAACTCTGTGGGCGCACCTAATGGGTAAGAGATGGTTTGTCGTCATAAGGAAGTGAACAGAGCCTTGAAACGAAATTTCCTTTTCCAGAATGAAATTCAGCTCTGCAGCGGAGTGTGCGCTGATTTGAAGCTTCCTGGTCTGTGTGCCGGACCGCTCTGCTGTATAATCTGCTAGCTTTCAGGGTACATACTTTCCCGACTGAGATATCCAAGTACGATCCACGACGCGCCCACTCAACACTGGTAAAATAATAGGTACTGGCGGAACTAGAGTTGTGAGGGTAGGTCGTGTGTCGTGGTTGGATTGCTCAGTTCGTAGGGCAGTTGCTCACGAAATGCAAATGTCCTGGGTTGGAGTCCTGGTCGTGGTCCGGGACATAATTAAGCGTTAGGGAGTTTCGGAATATGCGAGCGCGCGACCTGATTTGTCTGTTCAGATATGCCCTCGGAATGGCAGCGATGCAATGTTCGGGCAGCCGCGTTGCCTTGTTAATTGCTAAACCGGTTGCGTAGAAATGTAGTAGTAGTAGTAGTAGTAGTAGTAGTAACAGCAGCAGTTTTACTCATCTGTGGGTCACTTTTAGGATAACTGAGAAGTCACGGTATTACAGTTTAAGGAAAATAACAATTCATTTATACAAGCAAATACGTACGGACAGGTACCAGGTTTAGTTTGACAAGGATGCATCTGTCGACGAGTCCTCTATGACTATAGTCCGTGTAAAATTTCGCTATAGATGTCTGTCACTTGTTGCTAGGGTGTTGGTAACAAACAAACAAGGCAATTCACTTCACAAATGCTGTTAATGTGTAACGCAGAGCAATCGTGGAAGCGACCCGCCGCGAGGTACGTCAGTATGCGAGATGCTCTGTCGCAGCTGATTTAGGTGACCAGTGACTGAAATGCGGCAGGAGACGCGTTTTGCATCTGGAATTTAAACTCGTGTCGTAAGCAAACCACGACCACGTGATGTGCAATGTATCTGAGAAAGCGGCGAACAATTGCTTTGTTCTCTGCTGTTAAAGCTAACCTCTCAAATCAAGACAGGGAAAGTTCATTTTCGGCGCTAAACACAAACCGCAGTTTCTCTGAATAACGAGTTACTTGAAACTATCCTCTCATTGCCTACACGACCTGCCGCGTTACCAATTGATGAGCAGTCCTCGTTGGCACTTGGTTGTAGATTATAGGCGACACTGGGAGAATCCAGACGAAGAAAAGCATGATACGTAGAAAACTAAGAGCAAATAAATGACATGGCAAAGAATAGGAAATAAAAAGAAATACATTTAAGCCAATTAACTGAATAAGAATGATAAACTCATTAGATTTAGAAATAAAAAAATTAGAGACATTGGACGAGATTCGTACTCACAACCTTCAACATCGCAAGTTAATCCGCTAACCATTACGCTGTAGTGAAACAGTGAGTAAAGTTGTTTTATTTGTGACTGTGCCCGCCCAGTCGCAGCGATGAATTGCAGCCTTCAAAAATTGTATCTCGCAAAGTCGTGCGAAGGTTATCTAATATATAAGATTATCATAACTGGATATGTGACGCTGAATCGCGTCTTCTGCGGAAGTATCCAGTAGTGTTTTAGTTATTGCCGTGTATGAAACGTGTGTATTTCGCTATGTATGACGAAATGCGACATAAAAGTGCCAGACCTACGTACGATTAGGGACCCAAACACATCGAGAAAGAACACTGGACAAGGAAGTGAACTGATCTTGAGTTCAGCCCTTTGAATGGAGGACCAACCCCAACGCGTTGAAGTGCTAACTAAAAAGTAATTTCAGTCGTGCTGCTGGTAGAGATACAGAGCGTGTAAGGGGGAACACTTACTTAAGATGTACAGGATTGCACGTCGCTTTTTTTGTGCACGGAATTCGCGGGCCCCGCTTTCTGCGAGGTGGTAGATGTGAAGCGCTGACAGGGCGTGCAGGTGCGGGATGGCGGAGCAGGAGCAGTGTTAACAAGATGGCGCCCCGGGTCGCGGTGCTTAGCACAAAGCATTGCGCAGCAGCCAGGCCAGCCGCTCCGCGCCCGCCCACCCGCCTACCCGCCTTTGAGGACGGGCCGGCCCGCCAAACTAGATACCGCAGATCAATACCGGCCGATATGTCGTCTTCAGCGGGCGCGGCCGGCGCCCGGGGCCAGCTCTGCGACCAGGTGGTCACTTACTTATTCACTCACTCACTCACTCACGCTTGCATGTGCATAAAGGTAACATCTGAACTGATAGGTCATGTTTTGCCCTTTCGCATCGTGCATCTGGTGACGTTTATACATTGGGTTTATTCCACGTAGTTACATCCCCCCCCCCGTTCGAAATCTCATCAGGCCACTGTGTATTTCACTGCCTTTTTAAATGAATGGATAAATTTAGTCATACGATGTACAAATAGTTCAATAGCAACTGGTTGAAAATAATTAAGAGTAGGGTTTGACAAGAGAAACGCGTTGATAAACTCAATTCCTTGGCGTGATAAGTTCTCATACTAAACAAAATACATACAAATAAGAGTAGAAAGCATATATCTTTATGGATCAGAACTTTGGGAAATGAAAGACAGAAAAGATACATGGCTCTCCATGGAGAAAATTATTGGAGACGAAGTGCTGGAACCACAGGGTTAGACCATATCAGAAATGAAGAAATCGGAAAAAATTTCGAAAAGGGAAGGTATATAATGGGAGCTATTGAGATGAAGGCGTTACAGTGGAATGGCCATTTAGACTGAATGGATGCCCAAAGAAGGTATAGAGATGGATACGAGCGGTGAAAAAGAAAGGAGGTTGATCGCCTAGAAGATAGGTGACAGATGATAAGCAAACTACGGGCTCGAAGAATCTTAAAAGAGGGGGATTGGGAAAACCGTAAATGGTATGTTCTTTATAATGCCATTTACGGTCTTCACAATCCTCCTCTTTTGATTCCTTGACATCTGTCATCTATCTTCTAGGCGGTCAACCTCATTTCTTTTTTCACTTCTGGGGTCCACTTCCTTACCTACTTTGTCCATCTATTATCATCCAATCATTCTAAATGGCCATACCATTGTAACGTATTCCTCTCAATGGATTCCATTATATTCCCTCTCTTTCGGATTTTTTTTCTGATTTATTCATTTCTGATGTGGGGTAACCCTGAAGTTTCAGCATTTTGCGTGCTGTATGTGACTCGCTGAATTGTTAGTCATACGGGGGATGGAGATGCATTGATTATGCCATTGGACTCTCATTGGGGAAGAGAAAAAACGGTCAAATGATTTGTCAAATAGTACGAAACTAAACAAATGAGAGAAATACTTGACGCGCCTTCGAATGATGCTATAAATCATGTAAAGCAGAAGAGACGCATGAGTACACAATCCACCACTCAGATTCTAAAAAAAACGTTTGAAGATATTTAAGTTAAACATTGAATTTTTAGGTTATCAGTCGGCACCTCATTTGCTGCATGTGATTTCGAACTTCAGAGTACGTCAAATGATTCCCTAACGTATATTTTCCGGACTTTCAGGGAAATTATTTGGCTTTCTTTTCCTCATTCTTTTTATTTACGGCGAAATATTACGTCAGTGTAACTTTTTATACGCAAAATAACTAGGATTTGGAGAGATAAACTTCTTGACACTTCATTTACATAGCTGGCAGCACCTGCTCGGGAAATATTTCAGTGTACCCTCAAATCACCAAGTTTTTCTTAAGGCAATCGGGAAGTGAAAATCCGTCGAACTAACAATTTTTTGTCAAGTTATATTCCAGTCCTTTCTGAACCAGGACGTTTGAGATGTTTGTATGTTTGGTGCATATTAATAGGAAACAGCATTTTCTAAACAGTGACACGCTCCCTTCTGTCTGCTGTCAATTGAACTGCGTTTGTTCCGGCTGCAGTATATTTTCCTTGTCATTCCTGTATTTGTTCTTTGACCGCTGCGTCGCAAGTAGGTCATCCTGGTGCTAAGCGAGCGTAGGTAACAGGTGAATATCATGATCATTTGCATCATTGCAGTGTAGATTCTTGGGACACTATTTCATTCGGTGATAGGCGACCTCAGTTACCTTCGCTCCATCTGCAGAGTACGAGTATGTTGTGTAGACTGGATGGCAGCATGTTCACTTACATTTGAATGCCTCGTAAAGTCTTTCTTGGCCGTCCTAGGTACTGCGGCTGACTGTTCCCAACTTCCTGTTACTGTCCGGCCATTCTTTTTGAGCCTGGAGAAGACTGTCAGTGATCATATTTTCTCGCAGACTGTATTATATGGTACATCCCAGGGATCGGTTTCTAAGTTAGCAGCTATGAATTGCTCCCATCGTTCCATTTTTGTTCCACATAAATGTTCCTTAAAACGTTGTTTAATATACCTGTATCTACCCAACCTGGGGTAATGGTGCTAAAAACTTCCTGGCTCTTCTTGTTTCACATCTTAATTTCCACAGCGCCTCGATCCATATGCAAGGCACTCCTTTAGAATGACCTCTGGTGACAGGTATCGATGCCTCCATTCCTCTATGTGTAGCCACTGCCAGTTACTACCCTTTATCATCTACATTATCACCCAGCGATTGACTTCCCAGATACTGAAAAAACCTTCTTAGTTCTTCCAAGTTAGTGAGCGTTCTAGTTGTAATTGGGCCTTATTTGCATATTGTCTGTGGCGTCTTGGATTTTCCTTTCAGTGATCGTATATTTATTTATTTTATTTATTTATTTATTTATTTAACCTGATCAGATTAGGGCCATCAGGCCCTCTCTTACATCGGACCAGTGTTCCACACATGCAGTATTTCACAGATCAGAGTTACCTCATGACAATAGTTTAAATGAGAAAATTAGATTACTGTAGTGACAATATGAATAAAGAGTAGTGACTAAGACCTAATAAAGTAAATGCGGCAGTATTTTTACAACAGGTGCTATACATACAGATTATGATAAAAGCAATAATAACAGTAAAAAAATCAAATAATAATGATAAACATGACTAAGACCTAATAAAGTAAATGCTGGCAGTATTTTACAACAGGTGCTATACATACAGATCATGATAAAAGCAATAATAATAACAGTAAAAAATCAAATAATAATGATAAACATGAGAAAAATTGGCAATAGTAATGAAGATTAGTGCAGATGTACATTAATATCTTGGTGTGTAAAGTAGATGTTTACTAGTGTAGCGAGTTTTGGGGAAGGGAGATTTAAGGAGGGGGAAAGAGGGAAGTAATGAGGTGAAGTCCATTCATGTACAGAGGAAGGCATTACTGTTGCTTAAGTAGATACGTCATTGTTTTTTGAAGCCGGACATGTTTTTAAGTTCTCTAACATAACGAGGGAGGTTATTCCATAGTCGGGTTCCTGCTACTGTAAAGGACTTGGAGAAGGTGACTGAGCGATGCAGTGGAACAGAGAGCATTTTATTATAATGGGAACGTGTGTTTCTGTCATGTTGTTCCGACATGAGCGTTAGGGACGAGGAGAGATATGAGGGACAGTGTACATTTATAAGGCAGTAGATGACACAGTGTGTATGGAAATCTCTGCGTTCGTCTGCACGCAGCCAGGACAATTTTGCATATGCTGGTGAAATGTGATCAAAAAGTCGAACGTCACAGATATATCGGACGCAGGCATTCATGACCAGTTGTAGACGTCGCGAATTTTCCTGAGAGAGGCCTTGTAGGATAATATCACTGTAGTCAATGATTGGGAGTATAAGCGTTTGTACTAATTTCTTTTTCAGATCGAAAGGGAAGAGTTTTTTATATTTTTGTAGGACATGAAGGGATGCTGATGCTTTTTTGCACACTGCAGTTACATGCTCTGTCCAATTTAGATTTTCATCTATTATAACTCCCAAACTCTTTGCTGAGGGAGAGAAGTTAATATTTGTTCCATTTAGGATAAGAGATGGTACGGATTCCCGATGTTTTGGGCTAATGAGCTTAGAGTGACCAACAAGTACCGCTTGGGTTTTAGATGGGTTTAGTTTTATACGTATGTCGTGTGCCCATTTTGACAGTGCATCGAGGTCAGTATTGAAATTTTCAATAGCTTTCTTGTGATTGCTTGGTTTCGCACTTAGATACAACTGAAGGTCATCAGCATACATATATTTGCAATAGGTCAGAAACGATGACACATCATTGACATACAGAGAGAAGAGTATAGGACCTAATACTGAGCCTTGGGGAACGCCTGACACAACCTGCTGCCATTGTGATTTTATATTCCCAGACAGGACGCGTTGCTGACGAGACGCCTTGTATGAGCGAAACCATTGCACTGCACGTGGTGAGAAATTTAGACCGCTAAGTTTGGCTTGTAAGATGTCGAAGTCGACAGTATCAAATGCTTTGCTGAAATCTAAGAAGCAAATGATAGTCGCTTCTTGTCTGTCCATGGCAAGTTTCAGGTCATCTGTCACCTTTATCAGTGCGGATGTTGTGCTTCGATGTTTACGGAAACCAGATTGGTATTCGTCTAGTAGGTTGTTAGTAGTTAGGTAATTGGTGAGCTGGTCATGAACTATATATTCTAAGGCCTTTGATAGTGCAGGAAGAAGGCAGATGGGGCGGTAGTCAGAGGGTGCTGTGGCGATGTCCTTTTTAGGGAGTGGCTTAATTTGTCCCAGTTTCCAGGCCTCAGGGAAAACACTTGTGATTAATGAATCGTTGAAAATGTCTGTTATAGAGGGCAGTAGTTGGTCAACGATAAGTTTTACCATCTGGATGGTGATGCCATCATGTCCAGTAGATGCTGATCTAATCCGCATTATGGCTTTCTTGACTGTACTGCAAGTGACGTGCTGTAGATAGAATTTTTCTTTGCTACAGTCATTCATCCCCATGAAGTAATCAATGATTCTCTGGTTTTTTTTTTTTTTTTTTTTTTTTTTTTTTTTTTTTTTTTTTTTTGCGGTTTAATTGTAGTTGTAGGTAATGTGAAGAAACTGTTTAGTTCTTCAGCTGGGACCATGGGATTTTCTGCAACTTTTATTTTGCCTAAACCGAGACTGCGGAGATTTTTCCACAGGATAGCTGGTCTACATCTATTGTCAGCTAATGTACGGGCATGCCTGTGCTTAGCGTTTCTCACCGCTTGACTGACTTCGTTTCGTTTCTGCTTGTAAACCGTATGATTTTCAGGTGTAGGGTGTATCTTGTATGCTCGATGTGCTGCGTCTCTGAGATTCATGAGCTCTTTTAGTTCTTCAGTCAGCCAAGTAGTAGTAGTAGTAGTAGTAGTAGAGGGGTTTTGTGGGCGCACGACAGCAAGGTCTTCAGCGCCCGTTCAGTAACATAGTGAGACGGGTGTCAAGAAAAAAAAAACTCTAAACATTTACATAAAACACGGGGAACAATCATTGAAAAATAAGTGCTCACCCACACCGAAGCGTGGGATGAAGCAGGGCGTCAGCAGTAAAACATGGACAACACAGGAAGAAAATGGTAGAGGGAGCTAAAACAATGTAGCAGATGGAAGTCGCTGGCTGACCGCAAGGAAAAAGGGAGGAGTCAGCCACTCTGCAATACACTAAAACCTCCAGCCTAAAAGTTTAGGCCAGAGTCCAGACACATCACAAAACGGTGCAGGTTGCCTTTTTACTTTTCTGGTCTTTATTGGAGCATATTTGTCATATAGTTGAGTAATTTTGCTAGTGAAATCCTGGAGTTTGTCGTTTATGTCCGTGAGGGGAGTAGAGGTCATCGCCCAAACTATTTCTTGTGCCTCACTTTCGAGTTCAGGAAAGTTTATGCGTTTGAGGTCTCGGTATGTAGACAGTTTTTGTTTCTTTCTAGGACATTCTAGTGAATACGTCATGAAAATGATGTCATGGGCAGACATGCCGGGCGCAGATATTTGAGAGGTGTGGATTATTCTGTTTGGAGATTTCGTTGCGAATATATCTATGAAAGTGTGGCTGGTAGTCGTGTGATGAGTAGGTGCCAGCTGAAGTAGCGTCATATTTGAGGAAGAAAGCATTCTCTTGAATTCCCCAGTGGAAGGACTATTGCGCAGAAAATTAATGTTAGTGTCACCTGCTATAATTACATGTTCATATGACGATTCGAGACTAGAGAGGGCAGTTTCGAAGCAGGCGAACCCGCCTACTTTAGGAGGTTTGTAAAGGACACATATTAAGCACTTTCTGTTAAGGGATTTGATCTCAATGAACATATATTCCTCTTGTTTATCTACATTGTTGTCGGATGTGTGTGTATAGCGTATGATATTGTGGTCACTTCATGTCATTCCACACTAAACCTTCCAGTCATTCACACGGCGCGCCGCTGCCGTATTTGCTAAGTGACGCCAGTATTTGATGTTTCTCCGAGCCTCCCTTCGTAGGTTGGCGGTTTGTCAGGTGCATTCAGTGCCTTCAGGCTGAGTTCCATAATGACTTCCTCTACGCGTCTTCCTCGGTCATCAGTCAGGTGGCTATGTCATCATACTGACTTCCCATTTACATCGATGGAGTACACAAGAGGTTTACTTTGTCGTAGGTAACTAAATCTTTAGTCGTCGATCTCATCAGTAAATTGAAAATACGTGGAAACCAGGATGCAACTCTCCCATCTGGTTAACATTCCCATGTGGATTACGTGTGCTTCACAGTACTGTGATACTAATGTCACTGTTATGACCTTGTTAAAGAGCATTGTTGTTGCCAAAGCACGTTGCCCTTGTGTGATTATCTGGGCAGTAACTTGCATACTGGGATCTTCCCTGTCTTCGTGTATGGTTCTTGGGGGCACAATACATCGAACTGCCCACTCTTAGAGCCTCATGAAATACGCTGACACTTCTCATGGCATTAAGCTGTCCTATCTTCATCCCCATTAGGGATGATCGGTATATATTCGACGATCTTGCCCTGCCGCCTGTAATCCCGTACTACACTACCATGCGTCATCAAAAAGTGCTTGTACAACGTATCTAAGGAGAATAATTAATTTCTTCTGGTAGAAACGTGACTGAATAACTTCTCCAATTTTTCCACTTCTGTTGGCAGATTTTTCACTGTGAGATGGATTCTGTATACGAAATCTGGCACAGGAAAAGTAATGTTGTTATACCTTGGTAGATGCGTTAACACTGTAGGAAGCATCATCGGCTGTTCCAGGCTAGTGATTTGCATAACGTTCTCTATGCTTTCATAAAATCTATCGCGGATCTGTTTGCCTGCGTTTTATTGTTTCCTTCTTTTACTTCTGTAAGTGTATTCCTCAGAAATTCCGTAGGAACTATGAGCACTTGTTCAGTCGAGGAGTATGTTTCAAAGTACCAAAGATGAACAAGCGGAAACCCATGTTTATGAGACCATTTTTCTTTGAATGATCGTTATTGTCATATCCATGAATATTGATCAGTCCTTCTGTGATACTTGCTCAATTACTGCTTTTCTGTCTAAAAAAGTTAAGAAGTTACAATGTTTGTACCTCAATTCGTTCCATTTCTAGTTACGATTTATAATGAAAATCGGACAGTTGTAATGCAAAGTGATCGTTCTGTACATCGACATTTGGATATAAAAGTGATAATTAACTTTAACGTACATACACAATGACCAACATGTGGACCGTAATTTGCGGTTGACATGGAAGTATTCTGAAGACGTTGTTCCACTCTGCTACATTACAGTCTTTATGAATACAGGAAGTGGAAGAGTCCAATTGCGACAAGGAAATGTTGCGTAAAGGTTGTGTGCGATATGCTATAAATACGTTTTAAGAGAAATTAGACATACTTCATTACTCTGTTAACATATGAGCTCAATGGGAATGAAATTTGCATAGCTTAAAGGAAATGGTCGTTGGAATTAGAGCTTATATGTAGTCATTCTTCTTATTTACTATTCTGATTTCCAAATTAATTTTAGGCAAATGCCGGAATGCTGCTTTCGAAAATCGAGCCGCCAAATCTCTCTTTTTCCAGAAAAAGTTTGTCGTCCGCCTCTAATGTCATCGTCATCGGCGGACGCTAAATCCTGATTTTTTTTTTCTTTTTTTTCGTCCTCTTCCAGATAAAACCTGTATTTTCACAGAAGAATGGCAAGTGTAGATTAATTTATTGAACGACTGCATGTAGAGTGGAGCGCCAAGCAAGTAAAGGGAATAAAGAAGTGGGAGATGTCGAAAGCCATATCAAATACTGAAAGGCGTAGTATGCTAGTATAAAACTTGGAGAATTTTGGTTATTATTAATAATTGTATTTGTGTTCATTTAGTTGCAGCAAAGCGAGAGTGTGGTTTCTTCGCCCCACTTAAATAGTCCCCATGCCACTCCACCTCAACGGTTACATTTTTAGCTTAAGATCTTTTGACTTCTTCGGTGACCTCGTCAGCCTCATTCACGGCCATCTTGTACGTACTCTGTTCATTAGTAAGTGGATGGGCTTTGATTCATCGTCTTTCACTGATTTCACATGCTCAAACCATCACATCGTTGAAGTGACTTGTTACACCTCAGCACAGTATACAGTGCGAAGGACATTTTTACATTCAACGTTGTCATTTTATAAAGCTGTACGAGACGGGGTATCCAATGCGGATATGTTTTTCGCGGATACTACGCAACCTACAAGGTGCATAAAAAAATTCGATAAATGGTCTCAGAAAACGAAGGAAACAACAGATGCAAACAAAGCACCGTTACTGGTCTTAAAAGTAATCACCATTAGCTATAAAACACTTCTGACATCGGTTGTAAAGCTGTTGGAAACTGTCAGCAGACGCTTCTTGTGGAATCGCTCAAAGCACTGTCGTCACGCATTGTTGGATATCTGCATCATTACAGGGGATGAGACCTGGTGCTACCTGTGCGATCCTGAGACCAAGTTACATTAGGGTTGTTTGTGGGAAGAGACCAAACTGCGAAGTCATCGGTCTCAACGGATGAGGGAAGGACGGGGAAGGAAGTCGGTCGTGCCCTTTCAAAGGAACCATCCCGGAATTTGCCTGGAGCGATTTAGGGAAATCACGGAAAACCTAAATGAGGATGGCCGGACGCGGGATTGAACCATCGTCCTCCCGAATGCGAGTCCAGACCAAGTTACAATCAGTGGCGTGGTGTTCATCGTCGTCTCCGTCTCTCAGAAAAGTCTGCTGTCTGAATCAAAGATTAAGACGATGCCGATCACATTTTTTGGCAGCAAGGGCTTGATCGTCACGAATTTCCACCCGAGGGAGACTAGGAAGACGATGGACAACATGCCATCGTCTGTCGCCTGGTCTCCGGATTGTATTGGTACCAGAAAGTCTTACCTCGCGTGTTGATGCGAATATCATGACGATAATATTATCTTGGAACTCTTCCATTTGGTCCGTGTTTGCATATAAAAACAGTAATATCACAAATTGAGTCCGCCTTGATGCAAAACACCTTGTTATTCGTTTATTTCTTTATTATCCCAAACTAGTTTCTGCGACAAATATCACCATCATCAGTGGGTTTTTTTTAATCTAAAACATAGAAAATGGTATGGTTGTACAAACACTGTAAAACTCTATTACATTTTTACAAATCGTCTTTTGAAATATAGTTTTATATTGATATTTTCATGCTACCTTATACATTGTATGCTACAGCATGTTTTAAGCAATTATTGGCGCTATTTGTGACATATTTTCTGTGCTCTTTTTTTTCTGTTGCCGTCTTTTTACTTGCCGAACATCATGTCATCTGAAACCATGTGAGCGGCTGTTAGTAAACAAATACTCGAAGGTGAACTTCGTATGTCAGCAGTATGTAGTTGAGGTTGTACAAGTACGTACTGCTGACATTCGAAGTTCACCTTCGAGTATTTGTTTACTAACAGCTGCTCACATGGTTGCAGATGACATGATGTTCGCTAAGTAAAAAGACGGCAACAGAAAAAAGAGCACTGAAAATGTCACAAATAGCGCCAATAATTGCTTAAAACATGCTGTAGCATACAATATATAAGGTAGTATGAAAATATCAATATAAAATTATATTTCAAAAGGCGATTTGTAAAAATGTAGTTATGTTTTACTGTGTTTGTACAACCATACAATTTTCTGCATGTTTTAGATTAAAAAACCCCACTGATGATGGTGGTATTTGTCGCCGAAACTAGTTTGGGATAATAAAAAAATAAACGAATAACAAAGTGTTTTGCATCAAGGCGGACTCAATTTGTGATATTACTATTATCATGACGATGTTGCTTGGAGCGATTCCAAAAGAAGCGTTTGCTGACAGTTTTCAACAGTTTTAAACCAACGTCCGGAGTGAATTGTGGCTAGTGGTGATTACTTTGAAGGCTATTAAAAATATTATGTTCATAATTCGTGTTTCTTTTTTTTTTCTGAGACCATTCACCGAACTTTTTAGACACACCTGTTAGTGCTTTGTCCGAGCAGGTCTCGCTGTAGAGAGCTGTCTGGATTCCAGTTACGGTCTGGCACAAATTTTAACTTGCGTTAAATAGTCACCCGTTCGTTTTGCTATTTATTAGTCACTGTGTTCTCTTCTACTTTTGTATGCCGACGCAGTCGGTTCCCACTTGGTACTTTGTTTTCTATGTCACGGGTCCTTTATAATTGTTCCTTTGCTCTGTTTTTTGTTCCATTTATCATTATTAGGAAGCAGATTTTGTAGATTATTTTATTTGCAACGGAATATTAGTTTCTTTCAGTGGTTTGCATATACGTTGGCCGGGAGGGGGGGGGGGGTATTAAGGTGAAGTATTCTACCCTGAAAGATCAGCCAATAACAGCCTTTATCCCGCTTCTCTGTGTCGCGTGCACTTCGGATTGTGCATTAAAGTTTCATCCGTTACTGTCGTGTTTGCCCGTTTCGTGTCCACTATTTTACTGTAGAAGATTTCTTTTATTTTGTGAATGGAAGCACTTAAACTCTTTCGCAAATAAGAGAAAAATATATTAGTTACCATGTATAAATTTTTCAAGACGAAATCAGCATAAAGTGTTATTTGGGACATAGTTGCAATGCCAACTGTTCGGCAAGAGAAGCTGAAGTAACTGACGTGGTGCAGAGATTGATTGCTGCCGACTGATAACGTGACATTGTGTTCTGTGTATGTGTACGCAAAACGCATGAGGCGCTCGCCTTACTTAGTGGGCATCAGTGTAACAGATTTCGCACTGTGGAAGAAACCGCTGGTACCTTCTTTCCACTCCTGATCACGTCATAAAATATTGTATATTTTCCATTGGCACATGCCTCTATCATTTTTTCTATCTGTCCGCTATTTAGTATATTGTTTCATTAAGCACGTCAAAAATACGTTCATGCTAAATACTATTCAGCCATGAAGAACGATATTTTTCTACCAGAAACTATTTTTATTTATTTTTTACACTACTTGTTTCGGGCATTACCCATTCTCAAATGTGTCTGAAATCGCAATTAAAAAGAAAACCAGCTAAACACAAATTGTACAACTACGTAGTACGTACCATTACACAAACATAATATTTAACTCTAGTAATATATACTGCTATATCGTCGTCATTAACTTAAAAGTAGCGGGCCATGTATAATGGCTTCAACCACAGTCGTCAAACGACCTCACCTACAATATAAAGGTGCATGACATGAAAATGCTTATGAGAACGAAAGTATTACCCGTTGATTAAAAGTCACACGCAGCCAGAAGCACTAAGGAAACAGACCTTGCAATATTTCCCACGAAACACATAGTATACAGTCGCTCAACGAACTGTCACATGTGCAGTTTGCTTGAGAAATTTTGAACTGTAAGTCAGAGAATAAAAATACAAGAATCTTAGAATTGTTAAAAGATTTCAAAAAATCTCTCTCTTAGTAACGTATCATGTGAAACGTGATTTATAAATAAATCGGTGTCGCACAAAAGCACCGTTAACAGAATCCGTATTACTTATGTTGAATAATATTTCATGCGCTGGACAAAAATTATTTGCATCGTAGATATTCAATATAATATTGTTAAAAGATGTAACGTAATGTCGAATATCGAGTTCGTAAAGTAACTAAAGTACCGGTGTACGACACCGATTCATTTATATAACACGTTTCAGTAGCTGTTACTAAGAAAGAGAGATTTTTAAATTCGTATCGATAGTTGTAAGATCCTTATATATTTATTCTCTGACTAACAGTTCAAAATTTTCCACGGAAACTGGATATGTAACAGTTAATTGAGTGAGCGTACATAGTATGTTTCGTAAGAAATATTGCAAGGTTTTATTTTCGTAGTGCTTCTGGCTGGATGTGACTTTTAAATAACTTGGTAATACTTTTGTTCTTAAAAGCACTTTCATTGCCTGCACTTTTATATTTTAGATGAGGAGGTGTGACAACTGTGCGTTGCACAATTACGTATGGCGCGCGATTTTTAAATTAATGACGACTATGTAGCCACATTTTACCAGAGGTAAATATGTTTGTGTAATGGTACATCCAATGTAGTTAAAAGATTTGTGTTAGATGGTTTTTGCTATGGTGTGTTGCTGTTGCCACACACTTAAGGGTAATTTCCAAGAATGTTTGCCTATCGAAGCCACGGGCTCCAAACGATAGATATCTAATGTGCTATTCTAAATCGATCATGCGACTGTGGTGGCGGGCGTGATGAGCATGTGTATCACTACAGCAACGACAAAATGAGAGCGTTGCTAAAAGAGTTGTAATTACAAATGAAACGACTTGCCTCACTTCTCGTCGTCGACGTTGTCGTCATGAGAAAGTCCGTTTGAGGTGATTGCTACGGGAAGCATTCCCTCTTTGCCGTAACCTGTGTAGACTCTGCCAGTGTCACGCAAAAGTATAGGTAGAGTGTCACATTTCCGATAAAAATTAAACAATTTTCTACATTGCGTAGCTATGGAATTATATTCTTCCACGTGAGGCAATCGGCCGAAGAAATGTCTACGATACCAGACATCCTACTCACTACCGTCATAAATCGTTTGGTTTTCCCTAGTGTCACAAATAATTTATCATAACACCCACCACCACAGTCTTGTGATCGATTTAGAATCGCACGTTCGATGTCTATTGTTTGGAGCCCGCAGCTTCGATAGGTAAACATTCTTGGGAATTACCCACCTAACGAGGGAACCTCCCCATCGCACCGCCCTCAGATTTAGTTATAAGTTGGCACAGCGGATAGGCCTTGAAAAACTGAACACAGATCAATCGAGAAAACAGGAAGAAGTTGTGTAGAACTATGAAAAAAATAAGCAAAATATACAAACTGAGTAGTCCATGCGCAAGATAGGCAACATCAAGGACTATATGAGCTCAGGAGCGCTGTGGTCCCGTGGTTAGCGTGAGCAGCTGCGGAACGAGAGGTCCTTGGTTCCCTCGAGTGAAAAGTTTAATTTTTTATTTTCAGACAATTATCAAAGTTCAGGCACTCATACATAATCAACTTCGCTCTCCAAAATTCCAGGGCATGTTCAGATTTGCTCGGTCATATGCAGGATTTGACCGTCTCCACACGGAAAAATTTGAAAACGTTAAAAACATATATTTTGACAGAGCACAGGGAAAACTGTGCGACTGTGAAACTGTTGCATTAATTTGTTGCAGTTTACGTGACAAACTCTTGTGTTTTCATCACTTTTTGGGAGTGATTATCACATCCACAAGAAAACCTAAATCGGGCAAGGTAGAAGAATCTTTTTACCCATTCGCAAAGTGTAAAAGTTAGGTGGGTCGACAACATATTCCTGTCATGTGACGCACATGCCGTCACCAATGTCGTATAGAATATATCAGACGTGTTTTCCTGTGGAGGAATCGGTTGAACTATGACCTTGCGATCAAATGTTTTCGGTTCGCATTGGAGAGGCACATCCTTTCGTCTACTACTCGCACGGTTTTGCGGTGCGGTCGCAAAACACAGACACTAAACTTATTACAGTTATCAGAGACGTCAATGAACGAACGGACAGATCATAACTTTGCAAAAATAAAAAAAGTAAACTTTTCACTGGAGGGAAGACTTGAACAAAGGACCTCTCGTTCCCCAGCTGCTCACGCTAACCACGGCTCTCCTGAGCTCACATTCTCCTTAATGTTGCCTGTCTTGCGCATGGACTACTCACTTCGCATATTTTGCTTATTTTTTTCATAGTTCCGGAAAACTACTTCCTGTTTTCTCGATTGATTTGTTTTCAGTTTTTCAGGGCCTATCTGCTGTGCCAACTTATAACTAATTCTGAAGGGGGGAGGTTCCCTTGTAAGAATGGACAATACCCGAAACTGGTAGTGGGAAAAATTAAAATAATCATACACCGTCTGGTGAAAAATTGTCGTTCTTCAAATTTATTGATGATATGGGGCTCACACAGAGGAAATGACCTATTTAGTCGTAACTATGGATTTTTAATGTTTTTCTCACAAAAGTGCAGGAACTATTTTGAAGGGACCAAGTAACAGTTTGTATCTGGCGCCTACGCCTCTAGAACTTGCTGTTGCTTCAATCGAAGGTAAACACGAATTTAGCTGCCTCTTCAGTTCAGTCTCCCAGATTTAGGGGACAAGAGAGAAAAACTAGAGGGGGCAATGATAAGAGAAACCGCAACAGGAGAGGTAATCATACACACGGCGAGAGGATTTGGCGAGCAGCGCGTGACGCAAGCAGCAAGGCCGACGGACAAGCGCGCCTGTTGGACCGTCCGGGAAAGCGAGGCCGCGGGCGTTGCGGAAGAGCGCGCCCAGGAAAGGCGCCCAGCACGCGACGCTGCGGTCTTGCCGTCGCTCCGCCGACGTGTAATTATCGCCGGAGGAGGAAGAGCGCGCTTCCGAAATAGAGCTCCGCTCTACTCCCCTAAGGCCTAGATCGGTTCCACGTGTTTTACTGATTCATGCTATGACAACAGTGCAGAATTATATCAAGTACTGGTATGGTAGTTATGTCCACAAACAGACCAGTTGCTTCAGTTTTCAGTTACGAAGCTCAACGGACTTATTTACATAGTACAGTGGAGCGAGTTCTGTAATTTATCAGCAAGCCATTTAGATGGTTAAACTTTCACGACAAATGTTCCCAGGTCGGGTTTGTAGCCTTTCCCGATAGCCTTTCTAGAAAAGATTCGTCCTGATAACACTAATCCATTCACGGGAAAGTCATTTGTGAACCAAACCTGAAAGACCGTAGCAGTAGTCTTTCTCTGCCCCAGGTTTTCTATACCTGCTTTACATCACGACGTATGACGTAGAGTATTTACAAAGAAAGGTTCCCAGCTGTAGGATCGACGTTTTGAAACCACCTATACGGTGATGTATGTTAAAGTCCCAGGTATCACACCCTGCAGCCGTTCATCCTGCTGGAGTGTCGTTTGCGAGTAATCGACGGATAAAAAATTTCGGGATTTAGCGTGATGCTGAATAGCGTTAAGAAGGAAGTTAGGACTGGGGTGGCTGTGTGGTGTAATGGGCAGGATAAGGCCTTCACATGTGTAAGGTTTGCGTTTGAACCGAGTCAGATACTTAAAGTTTTTTATTTTTAAATATTTATCGAAATGACTTTTATCATTATTTTTATTCAAGTACTGTAAATGGTTTAAATGTAATTTTTTTTTCCTTTTATTTTTGAGGATGTGGATTGATTATATTTACGTATTATAATACTTAAATATCTGAGAAACCCAATCTCCCGATTAAAAAGCAAAAAGACGAAATAATTTATTTATATTGACTGTACAATTGTCTCAAAATTATTTTTCGTCACAAGATGTGCATTTTTCTTTTTTTTATGGTAATCGTCATACACATTTGGAACATTGCCTAAACTCCTACTGCGCAGTGGTCAAAATAACGCAGATGAAGATTTAAACGAAAGAAGGGGGTTATAAGTAAAACGAACTTTTAAGCAAACTGAGCAATAGAAATAATAAATCAATAACATGGACGAAAAAATAGCATGATAAAGTGAAAGAAATCAAATCGAAATTAATAAATTACATTTAAATTACATGAAGGAAGATTTCAAGCGGAAAAAGAATGGTAAGAAAAATGACAGCAATTGAATTTGATATGATGATTAAAATGGTGTGACAAACGAATAGAAATAAATACTACATTTAAACTAATTAACGGAATACAAATAACGATCGAAGTCATTTTGATAAAGAATTAAAAATGAAAAGCAGTACACTTCACGAGATTTGAACCCATAACCGTCTGGATTTGAAGTTCTTACCGTGTCCATTACACCACGCAACCATTCCATACGTCCTTCCTTTTCGCTACTAAATGTACTTCAAAATTTCTAAATCCTGTTCTCGTCGATCACCCGCAAACAGGAGCCCGCCATGGTGAATGAGTGGTGGGTGTGATACCTGGGATCTTAACCTACACCACCGTATAGGTCGTTTCAAAAAGCAGATCTCACCACAGGAGGCCTCTCTTTGTTAATATTCCACCGTTACTAACCACACTTCTCCCCCTTTTTTCGTGTTGCAATCGTGAACGGTACGCGGGATGAACGATAGATGGTAAGCTTCCTTTAAGCATGAATCTCTCTGATTTTATGTTCTTGATGATTTCAGAAGTTTTAGGTAGGAAGAAGCAATATGTTGGGCGACTCCTAATTTTAAAAGCGAATCACGCCGAGACGTAAAACACCTCTATCCCCGATGAATTTCATGAGTGCTGTTGCAGTGCAGTATAATATTGTCTTTATTAATGCTTATGGAAATGGAACTAAGGGAGAGAGTGATACTTAGTGCCTGCGGTAGCATACTTCTCTTTTACAACGCCACAGCGTCCACTGAGCTTATCTGCATCCAACAGAATCAATCGCCATCAATAGTGTTGCATGCATTCACTGCTGTAGAACTGTGGAGAGGTTTGAGTTTCAAGAAAGGATATTGGCTTACTGTTTGTCGATCACGAACTGTGACTGCCGAACACAGATCGCGGAGATATCCTTTTCGTTGATCTCCTCAGCTGTAAGTGGGCCACTTAAACTGGGGATGAAAATATCTTTCACCACCAGCACCCTGTCTGGCTACCTGCTCGTACGCATTAGCACGAGTCAGTTGTGACGGCCGCATCCGCGGGTAATTGGAGAAAGTCGTTAGATTTGTCGTTGGGCACATGCTTCTAAACAGTTACGAATGTTCGACAAGTGCAGTAAAATGATTATTTCAAATCTCACCAGATCACATGCCCGGATCGTTGGCCGCTGTTTATGCCGAAGACGGTATGAGTAGATTTACATCCAGCACTACTTAAAATAGTCTTCATTTTTCTGTACCAAACTTTAATAACAGTCTCTATTCTTATAGGTTTAATGTTATCCAAACTTTTGCGTTTGCGTGTATCATTCACAGCAAACCAACAAAAGGCCAAATAAACATACCGGAAAACCCCTGGTTTTTTACGTTTTTAATGGATGGAATATTTTTACGAAGTTCTGAAGTCAGAGATTCGTAACAAATTCTCAAAATCTCTTCAGTTTATTTCTAAAGAACAACTCATATTTCAATCCAGCCTGGATACACCAGCAGCGTTTAAAATTTATGCGTAGGTAGGAGTTATATGTGACAGGTAGGCCCTTGTGTTTCCCAGCATCTCACAGTTGCAGTCTTGAAGGACCTTGCGCAGGACAGCCTTCCACATTTCCTACAGAATGCGTTCATGTGAAATTAGGGGAAGCAAGTGGTGTACGAATTATGGGCGCCGGTTACATTGTTTTTTGCACTGCATGTTTGATTTCCTCTCTGACAGGTGGACAGGTTCGAGAGCACCAGGTCCATGGCACGAACGCTCTCCCAATCGTACTCATTTACAGTATTATCCGAGGAGCTTGCCTAAGTAAATTCATAACGCCAAGACGCTTCTTCATAGTGTCATAGAATCCTGCAAACTGTTAGACACGGTCAGTGGGTATTTGAAAGGATGCGACAGTCCACGATCCGGCAATTGCAGGCATGTGTTGAAGCAAGCGGAGGACATTTTAAACATTTAACAGTTCGACAACTGTGTAAAATGTTCTTTCGTTAATAATTTAAAAGTAAAGTATTTCTAGGCATGTGGCTATATGGACTGCTTTTTTTTCTGTATTGGTGTGAAGAATTCGCCCCGAAAGTTCGTAAAAGTATTTTTAACGTATCCTGTATGTCGACTGGCTGTTAAAGTATGTAACATTCCTCTTTGAGATTGGGTGATATTCGTTCAGGTCACCATTCTCAGTGTGCAGGTACGTCAGTTTACAACACAAGAAACTTACTCTTCAAAAGGTTTCACTACGACCTTTTTCTAGAATCATGTTAGACTGCTTCATCTTTGGGGTTTGACAGTGTTGAACCTCACAGAATATAAAGGGCGTTCGTAATCTGGGCGAAACAATAGTACAATTTCGAGAAGAGATGTCTTCTGCTCTGAAGCTGAATCTTAAGATATTTTAAATTGGTTATTAATAGTGTTTACCACGACCCTCATGGGGATTAAACTGTTGGATAGAGGAATGATGGCTGCTGTTGACATTTGTTCATGGATTCGGGTTACATTAATTAAAAAACTACCGTCTTTTTTGGATGTCGAACCTGTGATGTCAGACGTCCAGCATTTTAATGAAACGTCAGTAAGTCAGCGAGTTGACGGAAATTACACATACACCCTCTGTAAGCCATCGTATGGTGCGTGGCGGAAGGAACCCTGTACGACTCCCAGTCATTTCTTTTCCTGCTCCACTCGTAAAGAGAATGAAGGAAAGCAACTGTCTCTAGGCCTCCATAAGAGCCCTAATCTCTCTAATCATATTTTGGTTACCCTCACACGATATGTACTTTGGCGGCAGTAGAGTCTTTCTGCAGTCAGCCTCAGATGCCGGTCTCCTGAATTTTGTCAGTAGTGCTCGTCGAAAAGAACATCGCCTTCCCACCAGGGATTCCCATTCGAGTTCCCGAAGCAACTCTGTAATACTTGTGTGTTGTTCGAACTACCGGTAACATATCTAGCAGCCCGCCTTTGAAATGTTTCAATGTCTTCCTTCAGTCCGACCAGGTGCGTATAGCAAATACTCGAACAGCACTCAACAATTGGCCAATGGGGAACATGAAACTTTCAGCACAGGACAGGATCGTTTAGAGGAACTATGGCTCAAGTTTAAAAGAATAATTGACCATGGATAGAAAAGTACCCATTAGAACAGTTCGTAAGCCGTGGGATCCTCCATGGTATACGGTCACCGTAAAGAAACTTCTAAAGAAACAGATTACTGCATAATAATTATAAAACATAGTGTAGGGCAATAGATAGAGAGATGCTGAATGAGATGCATTTGGCTTTCAAGAGGCAATGCATGATGCCTTCAATGACTACCGCAGCAGAATATTGTCAAATGATCTTTCATCAAAACCCAATGAAATTTTGGTCGTATGTGAGGCTGTTAGTGTCACCAAAGTTAGTGTCTAATCCATGGCGAAAGAGACAGGAATTGAAATTGAGGGTAGCAAAGCGAAAGCTGAAATGCTTAACTCCATTTTTAAATGTTCCTTTACAAAGGAAAATCCAAGAGAATTTCCCCAATTTAATTCTCGTACTACTGAAGAGATGAATGAAATAAGTATTAGCGTCCGTGACGTTGAGAAACATCTGGAAGCTCCAGGGTCCGATGGAACACTTAACAAATTCTATACTGAATTTGCGGTTGAGTTAGCCTTTTTTCTTACTATGATCTATCGTAGATCCCTCGAACAGAAAACCATACCCAGTTCTTGGAAGAAAAAAAGCGCAGTCCACATTAGTCTACAAGACGGATAAGAGAAGTGTCCGCAAAATTACTGTCCAGTATCCTTGACACAGATTTGTTTCAGAATCGTAGAACATATTCCGAGCTCTAACATAATGAGGAACAGAACGACCTCCTGAATGCCAAACAGCATGGATTCCGAAAACGTCGCTCGTGTGAAACCCAGGTCACACTTCTCTCACATGACATATTGAAAGCTTTGGACCAAGGCAGTCAGGTAGATGCAATATTTCTTCATTTCCGGAAAGTATTTGTCTCAGTACCACACCTGCTTCTTTAAAAGTACTATCATATGGGATATCAAGTGAAATTTGTGGCTGTACTGAGGTCGCAGAACGTTATCTTGGGTGGAGTCATCATCAGATATAGAAGTAACTTCGGATGTGCCCCAGGGAAGTGTGTTGGGATCCTTGCTGTTCATGTTTTATATTAATAACCTTGCAGACAATATTTACAGTAACTTCAGACTTTTTGCAGATCTACATCTACATTGTTACTCCGCAATTGACACTTAAGTGTCTGGCAGAGGGTTCATCGAACCATTTTCTTACTACTACTACTACTACTACTACTACTGTACCATTCCACTCTCGAATGACGCGCGGGAAGAAGGAACATCTAAATCTTTCCGTTCGAGCTCTGATTTCTCTTATTTTATTATGATGATCATTTCCCCCTACGTAGGTGGGTGTCAACAAAATATTTTCGCATTCGGAAGAGAGAGTTGGTGATTGAAATTTCGTAAA
This sequence comes from Schistocerca serialis cubense, assembly GCF_023864345.2. Taxonomy (NCBI): domain Eukaryota; kingdom Metazoa; phylum Arthropoda; class Insecta; order Orthoptera; family Acrididae; genus Schistocerca; species Schistocerca serialis. The sequence continues at coordinate 737,988,973 of NC_064641.1, read as the reverse complement.
TATATGTCGCCGCAAAGAAAACCACCTTTGTTTCAGTGACTGACTGACACCCCAACTCGCGTATCATATCAGTGACACTCTCACCCCTATTGCGCGACACCACGAAACGAGCTGCCCTTCTTTGCACTTTTTCGATGTCCTCCGTCAATCCTACCTGGTAATGATCCCATACCGCGCAGCAATATTCCAGCAGAGGACGGACAAGTGTAATGTAGGCTGTTCTTTTAGTGGGTTTGTTCTGCCAAAAAACCGCAGTTTTTGTTTCACCTTCCCCACAATATTATCTATGTGGTCTTTCCAATTTAAGTTGCTCGTAATTGTAATTCCTAAGTATTTAGTCGGATTGACAGCCCTTAGATTTGTGCGATTTATCGTATACCCAAAATTCATCGGATTTCTTTTAGTACCCATGTGATTGACCTCGCATTTTTCTTTGTTTAGTGCCAATTGCCACTTTTCGCACCATGTAGAAATTCTCTCTAGATCATTTTGTAATTGGAATTGACCTCTTGATGATTTTACTAGACGGTAAATTAGTGTCATCTGCAAACAATCTAAGAGGGCTGCTCAGATTATCACGTAGACCATTTATGTAAATCAGGAACAGCAGAGGGCCTATGACACTACCTTGCGGAACGCCAGATATCACTTCTGTTCTGCTCGATGATTTACCATCGATCACTACGAACTGTTACCCCTCTGAGAGGAAGTCACACAACTGAGATGATACTCCATATGAACGCAATTAGATTAATAGTCGCTTGTGAGGAACGGTATCAAAAGCCTTCTGGAAATCTAGGAATACAGAATCGATCTGAGATCTGTCGACAGCACTCATTATTTCATGGGAATAAAGAGCTACTTGTGTTGCACAAGAACGATATTTTATGAATTCGTGTTGGTTATGTATCAATAAGTCATTTTGTTCAAGATTATGAATAATGTTCGAGTACAGTATATGCTCCAAAATCCTACTGCAAACTGAGGTCAGTGATGTGGGTCTGTATTTCAATGGGTTACTCCTATTTCTTTTCTTGAATATTGGTGTGACCTGTGCTACTTTCCAGTCTTTAGGAACAGACCTTTCGTCAAGTGAGCGGTTGTATATGATTGCTAAGAAAGGCGCTATTGTGTCTCCGAAAGGAACCTGATAGGTATACCATCTGGACAGGAAGACTTGCCTTTCTTAAGTGATTTGTTTCGCAACACGTAAGGTATCTACTTTTATGTCACTCGTGGTAACAGCTGTTCTGGTTTGGAATTGTGGAATATTTACTTCGTCTTCTTTCGTGAAGGAATTACGGAAACCTGTATTTAGTGTGTCTTGAAAGGAGGATATAAGATGAACATCAACAAAAGCAAAACGGGGATAATGGAATGTAGTCGAATTAAGTCGGGTGATGCTGTGGGAATTAGATTAGGAAATGAGACACTTAAAGTAGTAAAGGAGTTTTGCTATTTGGGGAGCAAAATAACTGATGATGGTCGAAGTAGAGAGGATATAAAATGTAGACTAGCAATGGCAAGGAAAGTGTTTCTGAAGAAGAGAAATTTGTTAACATCGGGTATAGATTTAAGTGTTATGAAGTCGTTTCTGAAAGTATTTGTATGGAGTGTAGCCATGTATGGAAGCGAAACGTGGACGATAAATAGTTTAGACAAAAAGAGAATAGAAGCTTTCGAAATGTGGTGCCACAGGAGAATGCTGAAGATTAGATGGGTATATCACATAACTAATGAGGAGGTATTGAATAGCATTGGGGAGAAGAGGAGTTTGTGGCACAACTTGACAAGAAGAAGGGACCGGTTGGTAGGACATATTCTGAGGCATGAAGGGATCACAAATTTAGCATTGGAGGGCAGGTTGGAGGGTAAAAATCGTAGAGGGAGACCAAGAGATGAATACACTATGCAGATTCAGAAGGATGTAGGTTGCAGTAAGTACTGGGAGATGAAGAAGCTTGCACAGGATAGAGTAGCATGGAGAGCTGCATCAAACCAGTCTCAGGACTGAAGACAACAACAACAACAACAACAATAACAACAACAACGTATTTAGTACCTCGGATTTAGTGACACCATCATCGGTAACATTTCCATCGCCATCGCGTAGTGACGGTATTGACTGTTTTTTTGCCACTGGTGTACTTTACATACGACAAGAATCTCTTTGTAGTTTCCTATAATGAAGTATTGCCTGGAAGAAGCTGCACAAATATTCTGTCAGATATTGATAATATTCAAAGTGGTGCAACGATTGGCAACTTGCTTTAAATGTTCAGAAATGTAAAATCTTGCTCTTGACAAAACGAAACACCGTAGTATCCTATGACTATAATCAGTATTGGAATCGGCCAGTTCATACAAATAACTGGGTGTAACACTTTGTAGGGATGTGAAATGGAACGATCACATAGGCTCAGTCGTGGGTTATTGGTGGAATACTGGAGAAGTGCAATCAGTCTACAAAGCACTCGTGCGACAAGAATATTCCTCTAGAATAAGCGCGTGGGACCCGTACGAAATAGGACTAACACGGGATACTGAATGTACACAGGGAAGGGCTGCATGAATGGTCACACATTTATCTGATCCATGGAAAAGTCTCTCTCAGATGCTGAAGGAACAGAGCTGGCAGACTTCGAAGATCAGACCTAAACTATGCCGAGAAGGTTTAACAAAATTTGAAGAACCGGCTTTAAATTATGACTCTAGGAATATATTACAACCCTGCACGTATCGGTCGCATAGGGATCGTGAGAATAAAATTAGAACATTTCCTGCACGCCCAGAGCCATTCAACCGCTCACTCTTCCCGTGCTCCATACGTGAATGGAACGGGAAGAAACCCTAATAACTGGTACAGTGGGACGTACCCTCTGCCATGCATTTCACAATGGTTTGCAGGATATAGATGTAATTGTAGAATGGGTTGCTCTGGTGTGCTATATGCTATCTACTTCACAGATGAACCTCGCTTTCCTAAAATTCTCCCAATAAACCGAAGTCGACCATACGGTGGCCATGCAGAAGAGGACAGTGAATTTTAGATGCAGTTGCATGCAATGTGATGTTGGCTTCCCGCTGGCGATAACGTTGGCCGCTCACCAGGTTACAAAAACGGAGTGCGTCAGCAATACCTTTCCCGCAGGCGCCTCGCTCGCCGGCCAGATAACGCCGAGCCGCCGCAGAACGCCTTCTTTGTCTCTGCTGAATGGCGGCGTGCGCCAGCTGCAGCGAGCACGTGCCCATCCCGTGGGCTGCTACTGCTAGCTTTACGTGGTTGCCAGCTTTTAAACTTCCTCAGTTGGTGGTCGTCCAAAAGAAAACAAGGCCGTATGTCGGTAAAGGACATGATGTACATAAAGACATCTCAGCGTGCGATTGGATTGAAGAATTCTTGGCAAACAGTACACTGCATGTCGCTCTTCGCGTAGAGAAACATTCAGACGTTAAAATACCATCGGGTGTGCTACAAGGAAAAGTTACAGGACCATCATACTGTTCACAATACATGAGTGACCTAGACTATGTCCTAATGAATAACGTTGGAAGCTTCGTGCGGCTGTTAGTGAATGATACTGTTACATACAAAGAAGTCGCGACGTTAGATAATTGTAGCTAAATGCTGGAAGATCTACAGAGATTCTACGCTTGTTTGGAGAGGTTGACAGTTGACCTTTGGCATAAACAAAAGTGTATTGCACGTAAATCGACGGAAATACGCATTATTGGTCGGCGATCGTGTAATCATACACACAGTGGAAGCAGTCACACTCATTAAATATCTAGAGTGTACATACGGAGCAGTTTAAAGTTGAACTTCATAAAGCGAATGGCAGGTAAGGGAGTTTAGACCACTGATGGTGGAGATAGGTTATACCGACACTGGAATATTGCTCGTCAGTATGAGACTCTTACGAGACAGGACTGACAGAGGAAACGGAAGGTTCAAAGAACAGCACTTTTCGTCACAGATTCATTTAGTAAGTGCAAAAGCGCTTATTAGAAACCATCCAACATATTGCTTACTCCTCCGTCTATCTCGCAAAAAGCCGATGAACTCATTATGAGAGAAATTTGGCCCTAACAAGTATCGTTCTTCACGCGCACGACTTGATTGGAACAGGAAATAGGGGAGCAGACAGAACAGGAAATGGGGTAACAGACATAGGTACACTAAGTATTGTCTGCACTTAGAGTAAGAAGGGTTGTTGGAGTATATTGTTGGTGTACGATGATTATATTCGAAGGACTACGAACTCATTAATAGGACAGGGCTACACTAGGGTAGTAAGTGTTACTTTAAGAGAAATGATCATGCTGTTCCTTTTATTTCTTAGTGAAGCATAGGAGAGCTACAGACCTTTCGCTTGTGCCCTATACTTGCCATTACTCGTGCTTTCCTTCTCAGCGATGTAGTACGTACATGATTCTCTCTCTCTCTCTCTCTCTCTCTCTCTCCCTCCCTTCCACCCCCGCCCTCTCCTCGCTCCACCGCCCCAGTCGAACATAGGTGTGGTGACATCACTTTGTCCTATCCTCGCAACATTATCAAAACGTCATCCTTTCGTTCTCGCTAGAATGCCAATTCGTAAGCTAGTGCTTCCACAGGGCTTCATTTATTAGGAGATGTGACCATCTCGCACCAACGGAACAACGACATTATTCATGTCTAAAATCTCCTGTGTAATTGTTCGGTTGCCGGCCGCGGTGGCTGTGCGGTTCTAGGCGCTCCAGTCCGGAGCCGCGCTGCTGCTACGGTAGCAGGTTCGAATCCTACTTCGGGCATGGGTGTGTGTGATGTCCTTAGGTTAGTTAGGTTTAAGTAGTTCTAAGTTCTATGGGACTGATGACCACAGCAGTTGAGTCCCATAGTGCTCAGAGCCATTTGAACCAATTGTTTGGTTACCTTCTATATTTCTTAAGCGTATGGAAAAATGGTTTTAGCATTTGTTAGGAAGAGAGCGGGGTTCCAATTCTTGACTGGGACACAAACTTTATGTCTAGCACTTTCCTAACTGACCTCCTTTCTACTGCTCAGCATATTCGCTATCGAGATTGATCGTAGTTCTGTGATGCCTGTTCGCCCTTTGTTAGACTTGTGTTCAGTTATTTCACTGGCACATTTGATGGCGTTAGCAAGACAAAGACTGGACTCTTCCTAAAATCATGTGTTAGCTCTTAGCATTACAGCCTCCTCTGGGACGTTCGTTCTTTTTTTATTGATATTTGCAAGGTTGATCTGGAGGCTTGCTGCATGTAGTTCCGTGGTAAGTTTTTGAATTGTGGATGTCATGTAAAGTGTGTTAATTAAGCGAAGAAGCTCTTTTGATTAATAAAACTTTTTGTGGTTGTTTTTAGAAACTATTTTGTGCCTCTTCCGTTACGTCCAAAGGTCTTATTCATGACGTCGTCCTATACTCATCGGGGAGAAACGCGAGTTACATGAGCAGTCAGTGGGCTCTGCTAAATACCTACAAAGAGTCTACCTGATGAGAAACTATGAAAAATTCTTGTACTCCACGTCAAAAGGAGTATTCAGTCGTAAAGATACAGAGATAGGGTTGAGGTTAATCATTAAATAATTATAAAAAGCTAATTTTTCTGTCTGGTAAAGCGCAAATCATTTCCTTCGGATGTTTGACGCAATTTCTGTTCTTTCCTGTCTTAGAGTTTTAACTGTGGGTGCCTCCTTTCATGGTATGCACCATCTAAGTAATCACACTACGTTGTATCTGGTTCATAAATCTCGAACGGCAGTCGCATGTTACAGAGTCATATCGCTCTAATTGTGATAACATTCGCTTTCAGGAAGATCGATATTTGCTTTATGTTTGGACTCCAAACCTCCATATCATAACTTTGTTTCGGTAGCTCATTTCCTGCTGTAACACGAATGTCAACACAGTAATTTCCTTTTCCCGGTATCACACAGAAATGAACGATCGCGGTTTCTGGTACTAGTTGTAAAACGCTTTAACAACAATGTTTAGCTGCTGTAAACCATCGGATTCTGAGAAACGTGTGCAGAGGATGCATGCATCGTGCATCGGATTCTACTTAAGCGGTGGGGAGTGTGAGTGAGTGTGAGAGTGTGTGTGTGTGTGTGTGTGTGTGTGTGTGTGTGTGTGTGTGTGTGTGTGTGTGTGTGTGTGACAGAGAGAGAGAGAGAGAGAGAGAGAGAGAGAGAGAGAGGGTGGGGGGGGGGGGGCGGAAGGATTGTATGTTCTGCCATATCGTGATTCACGGTGTTCGCGGAGCCTTTAGCATTGGAAACGAGTACTCTGATACTTCTTGAAGACGAAAATGAGCATCCTTGCAAAAGAGTTGCATGAAGAAGTTTTGGTCTTGGCAATATAGAATATGCAGCATCATACTCATACAAAGCTTGATATCATTAATTGAAAATTATATGCCTAAACGCAATTTTTTTCATCTTTATTTTACTTGACGTATAGTTTTTGCGGTTACACAGAAGCTTCTATACTGGAGCACCAAAGATACTGGTATAGGCATGCGTATTTAAATACACAGATATGTAAACAGGCAGAATACGGCGCTACGATCGGCAACGCCTATATAAGACGAGTGTCTGGCGCAGTTGTTACTTCGGTTACTGCTGCTACACTGGTAGTTTATCAAGATTTAAGTGAGTTTGACCATGGTTTACAGTTTGCGCACGAGCAATGGTATGCAGCATCTCCGAGGTAGCGATGAAGTGGGGAATCTCCCATGCGAGCATTTCACAAGTGTACCGTGAATATCAGGAATCCGTTAAAACATTAAATCTCTGACGTCGCTGCGGCCGGAAAAATATCTTGCAAGGACAGGACAAATGACGACTGAAGAGAATCGTTTAACGTAACAGAAGTGCAACCCTTCCGCAAATCGCTGCAGATTTCGACGCTGGGCAATCAACAAGTGTCAGCGTGCAAACCATTCAACCTAACAACATCGTCATGGGCCTCCAGAACCGAAAGCCCACTCGTGTACTGAGCTACACAAAACTTTACGCCTCGCCTGGGCCCGTCGACACTGATACTGGACTGTTGGTGACTGTGAAACATGTTGCCTGGTCGGACGAGTCTCATTTCAAATTGCATCAAGCGCATGGAAGTGTACGGGTATCGAGACACCTCATGAATCCATGGACGCTGCATGTCAGCAGGGGACTGTTCAAACTATTGGAGGCTCCGTAATGGTGCCGGGCGAGTGTGCTTGGAGTGATATGGGACCCTTGACATGCTAGATACGACTCTGACAAGTGACACGTTCATAAGCATCCTGTCTGATCACCTGCATCCATTCATATCCATTGTGAATTTCGACGGACTTGATCAATTCCAGCAGGACAATTCAACACTCCACACGTCCAAAATTGCTACAGAGTGGCGCCAGGAACACTTTTCTGAGTTTAAACACTTCCGCTGGCCACCAAACTCGCCTGACATGAACATTATTGAGCACTTCTGGGATGCCTTACAAAGTGGTGTTGAGAAGAGGTCTTCTTCACCCCCTCGCACTCTTACGGATTTATGGACAGCTCTGCTGGATGCATGGTGTCAGTTCCCTCCAGTTTACTTCCGACATTAGTCGATTCCATGCCACATCTAGTTGCAGCACTTCTGCGTGCTCGCGGGAGCCCTACACGATAGTAGGCAGGTGTACCAGTTTCTTTGGCTCTTCAGTGCATAAGGAAATGGAAGTGTGAGATTGTGGCAACCAGTCGAGAGCACTCGGAATCGCTTGGTGTGGATTCCTCAAATCACCGTCAAATGCTCGCAGTGGGCACTCTTTAACAATGTATTCTATTGTTTGCTTTTCTGCCTGCTCCGCAATCGCAGTCAACAGATGAACGGAAGCCCCACTTCTTCAAGGCGCAACCACACTTTCATTGACCCGTCCTGATGCTGTTCCGCATCGACCAGGTTTGACGCTGTACTTGGAATCCCTCAACATTCTTTATTTGGTATTGAATCAGGCGAGCGTTGCCGGCTCGATCTACGATCCAGCGTTGACGCCACCTGGATGTCACGTCGAAAGAACTGATATTTTCTGATTCTGTCCAGGGGGTTTACGTGATTTCGGACGTGTTGTTGATGGATCTTATAGCACATCATACAAGTGGCAGTTCTCATGGGATCTTCTAAAGTACATTTATCTTAGCCGCTTTCTTCCTTGGGTCTTGTGGATCAATGTTAGCTAGGAATGGTAATCACTGAATGAGCGTAGATGTAGAAGTCCCAATGATAATCCTCATGGCTTCATTAAGCTGCATGTCAACCTTCGTTGTGTGGGTGCTGTGTTCCCAAACAGGTGCGCAATATTCACCTACAGAATACATAAGAAAGATTGCAGCATAGTGTGTTGGCGTCCGCACCCCTATTGCTTCCAGCAGTCTTGTGAAGTAGATTCACTCGGGAGCCAGGCTTCTTAGATAACTTGATGCACTGTTGTTTGAATGCCAAGGACAGATTCGGTGATTCCTAGATGTATTACGTTGTAGCTTCGCGGTAGTTTGATCCCGTCGTAAGTCACATGTAGCTTCCTTTGAGCGTCTTAATTATTTGGATGGAACGTAGCAACCTCAGTCTAATTCGGGTTAGGACGAAGTCTCCATTTACGGCAGCAATCACTCAGTTTCGCCATAGCACTTGTCACCTCGTTCTCAGAGTGCATAAGATCGTTACTCTGGAAGGCTAATGGTAGATCTTTTGCTTATAAGATTTTCGTGGAGTCAGTCTCTGGCATTTCGTTGGTGTACGTGTTAAACAGTATGGGGGCCAGAACTGATCCATGAAGTAGAACAGTCCTCAATCTGCTACCTTGCCCTTTAAGGAACACGTTAAAATGCCTGCCAGAGAGCATGTTGTTTCTCAGACACGCCATCTTTTGAAGTGGAATGACCTCAGTAATCCTTGACATCAATCCCTTTGTTCATACAGTGCCATAAGATGCCGTATGATCCACAAAAACTGCAGCTGGTTTGAGACGTCTTTGAAATCCAGCTAGCCGGCCGAAGTGGCCGCGCGGTTCTGGCGCTGCAGTCTGGAACCGCGAGACCGCTACGGTCGCAGGTTCGAATCCAGCCTCGGGCATGGATGTGTGTGATGTCCTTAGGTTAGTTAGGTTTAACTAGTTCTAAGTTCTAGGGGACTAATGACCTCAGCAGTTGAGTCCCATAGTGCTCAGAGCCATTTGAACCATTTTTTTGAAATACAGCTTCTACTAGAGTTGTCAACGTTAAGACCTTGTCGCAGCAGCTCCGACCTTTCCTGAAGCTACCTCGTTCGACGGGGATGATTTGATCAATGGCTTATTGAATGTGATTTAGGATAAGCCTTTGCAATAGCGTATAGGTTATGCTGAGCAGCGAAACTGGTAAGTAGTGAGAAGCATCGGTTCCGTCTTTGCGTGGCTTCGGGATGGCAATTGCCTTAGCCCTGTTTGAAAAACTAGTAATTTTCCAGTTTTCAAGAGTCCCATTGAAACATTCAGTGAGCCACAATTTTGTTTTACATCCGATTAAGAAACAATGGTTATATGCCATCAAAACAAATTCCTTTAATTACCTGTAATGTATTGAAGACTGCATCAAGTTCCTCAACGCAGAAGTCCTATGAGTAGACTGCATGTGATTATAGATAGGGTGTTTTATGTAAAATTCATTTCTGTAGTTCGTGTGCGTACCTTCTCTTTCACTTTCCGAAATATTCATTTGTCTGGCTGCAACAGAAGTGGCATTCACGTGTCGTGCTTGACAACCTTAGGACTGTACCAGATTTTCTTATAATGTTCCAGTCTTTCTGACTAGAATCATTAGGACAAAGCCGTTTTTCGTTGCGACGGGATCTTCTCATGAAATTTCAATCACCAGTTTACCCTTCGATTGTGAAAACATTCTGTTGGCACCCACCTACATAGGGAGAATGATCATCACGATGAAATAAGAGAAATCAGGTCTCGCACTGAAAAATTTAAGTGCTCGTTATTCCCGCGTGCCGTTAGAGACTGGAACGATAGAGAGACAGCTTGAAGGTGGTTCATTGAACCCTCTGCCAGGCACCTCATTGTGAATAGCAGAGTGATCACGTTGACGTTGATGTGTAAAGTTGAGTCTTGCCGTTGTGTTATACTATTTTTCTCTTCTGTTCTTACTGGGAGCTCCCAAGAGGTTATCAGCTGTTGTCATTCTGAGATTCCTAATATTAAGCATATAACCCATCTTATTCTGGAGACCATCTGAGGACGTACTCCTTCCAGAACCACGTGAAATCAATTTCCTGACATTAACTTTAATTGCACCCAGAAATCGTTCATAATTGGGTGGAGTTGGGGGACGGATCCACTTAAAGGTACTATCAAGACCTTCCCGGTTCGCAATTTGAAAAGTCCATCGACTTTTAGGAACGGACGTTACTAATGGAATATCAGTACAATAATGAAATATGACTGGCGTTTTCTAGCTGTGTGAGAAACACATGATATTCTTTCGTTGCGTCATGTTATTTCTAGAGTTACATAAGATGCACAAATCAGAAGACTAATGTTTTTGCCACTTACAAGATTCAAACGTTCGTGGATCTGTAGCGTTCTACACAAGCTGGAGACTGAACGTTTCCATCCATTCATTTAGAATAGCTTCATGGCTGTTTCTTCCTGATGTCCCCAGACATGACTATTGCTGCTGAAATTACCAGCATACACAGCTGGGTGACTGAAGGACCTGACAGGTGATTTGTGAATATTTACAACAATGATGCCGGCAACCTTTATAGCCAAAACAGACATCTGCTGTTCTGTCTTAATAAGTTACTTTATTATCAGCTAGACTGGATCTGACATACGTTTCAATGCTGTATTGTTCATTATTTATGGCCCCCAACCATAACGTATCCGAATATACTTCTTTTCTGTAATAATCTGTGTCATCCTTGATATGAGTCTTCTGTGTCGCTATAAAATTTGCAGCATTCTGAAGTACCAGACGTGAGAGATATCGACTCTCCGCAGAGGAAACCAATTCAGTATTCAAGTGACATATCCGAGGGTTGTTACCAACGTGAACTGGTGAGTGTTCCGTGTTTGTTTGGTCCATAGACAAGATTTTCTTTACAAAAATCCCGGACTAAAATAACGAAGGAGCTCTAGAGATTGTTAATTATATAACGCCTATAACCTCGTAATATGGGAAGTGCGATACAGTGCAAAACGTAAAAAGTTTTGTATCGTGGCTCTGTGCATTAACCTCACGTCTGTGATTTGTCCAGAAACGAAATGAAAGTGAGCTGGCTAATCTGTCGCACTCTTCTACGGGAAAGTGCGCATGAATAGTGCGTCGCTGGTGAGGATTTCACGCAAGTTTCTTGATCTCAGACACTTCTGCGGCGAGCAGAAGCTCACAACCCTCTGTGGTGTTGCACGTAAGTGTACTTGCTCGTCCTTTCGCAGGAGCTCTTCAACTCTTTACTAGCAGTTTCCACAGAGGATATTGTGGGACATTAAGTTCCTCATGTGCAGCCCTCACTACCTCGAGAGGGAATATGGGGTTTATTGCGAGCCGTTTTCAACCAAACTGCGGGAAATCTTTCTCCAGTGCTCTCAGCACTTCACTTTAAGTGGTCTCATTTGCTGACTCGTATTCGGGAGAGTTGTAAACGATCTAAGGGCCTTTGGTAAACATACATGAGTTGTGACCGTATCCCGTCGATTGTTTTCAGTATGGAATACGCACGTTAATGGGTATAGGCAAGGACGGTATGCCGAAACTGGTGATTATCGAGGAAACAGAGACATCTGTGCACCTTTTCGTGATAAAGGAACCGTACGTAGGAAATTGAAACCCGGAAGATAAGCAGAAACAGGTGTCATTTAAATATTCTGTTACCTTTAAATAATCGTTACAACTGCACAGGTATGAGTACCATCGTCGACTTCCAGCAATAGAAAATTGAGAGAGAAATGGCTGCTCTTTGGCACGGAAGTTTTAGCATGTAAAAAGAAATTGGGTAATACATGTATGTGCTAACAGTTTTCTGATTCTTATTAACTCGTTTCTCTTAAAGCCGTACCCTATTCCCCACTTCAGATTACTTATTAAAAATGGAAAGACTTGTCGACGAAGTGCAGTCGTCCGTTAATCTGTGAACCTTATTAATTATCTTGTATGTGTTACATCATAGTTCCCTAATTTACTTACATTGGTTGTTCGCTCTGTCTGTTAAAGTCTTCATAATTACTCTGAAATTCACACTTACGTGCGTGGCATAGGGTTCATCGAACCACTTTCACTATTTCTCTACCGTTCCACTCTGACAGCGCGCGGCAAACAATGAAAGTTTCTCTATACGTTGGTGGGTGTCAAAAAAATATTTTTGCATTCGCAAGGGAACGTTGGAGATGGAAATTTCGTGAAAACATGCGTCGCAACGTAAAACGTCTTTGCTTTAATAATTGCCATTGTAACTCGCGTGTCATATCCGTGACACACATTCCTCAATTTCGCAGTAATACAAAAAGACAGTCCCTTCTTTGAACTTTTTCAGTGTTCTCCGCCAATCCTATCTGGTAGTGATCCCATACTCCACAGTAATATTATAGCAGAGGACGCACAAGCATAGTGTAGGCAGTCTCTTTAGCGGATTTTTTGCAATTTCTAAGTGTTCTGCCACTTTGTAAAACGCAATCTTTGATTCACCTTCCCCCCAACATTATCTATGTGATCGTTCCAATGTAAGATGCTTATAATTTTTATACCTAGGTATTCAGTTCAGTTGGCAACTTTTAGATTTCTGTGATTTATCGTGTAACCGAAATCTGACGCATTCCCTTTAGTATTCATGTGGGTGACCTCACATTTTTCATTGTTTAGGGTCAGTTTACACTTTTCGCATCACACACATACCTTGTCTAAATTATTTTGCAAATGTTTTTTATCGTCTGTGACCTTCCGTCACTGCCGACCGAAGTGGCCGTGCGGTTCTGGCGCTGCAGTCTGGAACCGCGAGACCGCTACGGTCGCAGGTTCGAATCCTGCCTCGGGCATGGATGTGTGTGATGTCCTTAGATTAGTTAGGTTTAACTAGTTGGCTCTGAGCACTATGGTACTTAACATCTGTGGTCATCAGTCCCCTAGAACTTAGAACTACTTAAACCGAACAAACCTAAGGACATCACACACATCCATGCCCGAGGCAGGATTCGAACCTGCGACCGTAGCAGTCGCGCGGTTCCGGACTGAGCGCCTAGAACCGCTAGACCACCGCGGCCGGCCGTTTAACTAGTTCTAAGTTCTAGGGGACTAATGACCTCAGAAGTTGAGTCCCATAGTGCTCAGAGCCATTTGAACCAACCATCAAGCGTGTTTTCACAAACATGTATAATTCGAGTGGGCTCCTGAACCAGTTGTTCAAAATAATTTTCGGAAAAAGCATTTGTAAGATTTCGAGCGATGTTTTATGCCTATCACCGACTATAAACGTAAATATCACCAACACATCGGGGATAGATGAAGTCACCACCATATATAATTGTATGAGTGGAGCACCTATTTGACACAACTCACTCTTTTTTGAACTGTTTAGCGACTGCATTTCATGAGTCGGGAGGTGGGTAAAAGGAACAAGTAATCAATGTAGTCCTGTTGTCAAGTATAATCTTTACCCAGACTAACTAACAGGAAACTATGTACTTAAATTTTGTTACAAGATAACTACTTCCAACTGCAACAAATAAACACAACGCCGCCGCCGCCGTCGCCACCACCACCTCCACCTCCACCACCTCCTCCTCCTCCTCCTCCGCCTACACCACCACCACCACCTCCTCCTCCTCCTCCTTCTCCTCCTCCACCACCACCAAATGTGTTTAGTCTATCCTTTATGAAAGGCGCAGGTCAGTTTCGAATGAACTTATCTCCGGCTTTGGACAGTTTACAGTACCTATAACGACTTAGGCTTCAGTGGTATCTATTAGCGCCCAGAGCTCTGATTCTTTCCCAACACAGGTACTACAGTTTTCTACTCTATGGTTCCTAGATCAGTTCTTGTCCTTTGTTTGACCTGCAGCCTATGACACTGAAACCCTTTTTGTTCTTTCCCGAATAATTGATTTTAAGAGAGCGGAGAACTGGTCCACGAATTCTTCCAGGAATTCAGCTCTGACAGGTAATTATCGTATCCACTTTAGTGAAACTGTGAAATACGTTATACTAAAGCTCGACCTAGGGCCAGTCGAAAAGAATATCCCCTTTAAGCCGAAGCTACATATAGAGCAAAGGTGGCAATTACATCCCCCCCGTCACGTTCCTCATCTCAGAAGGCATAAATTGTTATTTTCTGATGATTCGCAGTGTAATTGGTTTATCCGTTTTCTCCTTAATTGTGATACTCCCTTCAGGTCGTAGAGTACCATACATTCGATGTCTCAGTTTTTCATTCATCTACCCTGATTCACAGACACAAAATAAAGTACACTCTGCTTCTTAAGCAATTAGAATATGTTTCATAAATTACAACATCTGGGTTCCATTACTTGATCTCTCGTCACAACCACGGGGCCGCTGTCGCGTCTACATAATTTCCGGTTACTGTCATGGGGTTCCTCTCTGGTAAAACTTGAATACATCGTTAGCCGACCTTGAGAGCTTCTAAATTCGGTAACTGATTCTTGCGAAATCCCGCCCGGGAAGCTGTATGGCCGTGGAGTGGCACGACCGTTTGATATGCGTGGAGGCGCTGCAACCTACTTTCTTCTTCCGACTCGCCAGGCGCAGTGAATGGTGCGGAGCGCCTAGTTCTTGCGGTGGATGTCGTTGACAGCTCCACATCTTATTTAAAATACTAGCTGCGTCATTTGTATGGTATTTTCAGCGCGCGTCGCTTATTTGTATGTATTTTTGACTAACCATTTAGCACTAGTACAAGTTGACTAACACCATATCTTGCTGTGGCCATGATCATGTTAGTAATTGGTAATGTGTATGTGTGGTAGGGATGTCTGCGGCAGAAATTGCGTTACAAACGACGATCGGACAGAGGAGACCGTCCGAGCTAAGCCCTCAACCGCCTGCCCCTGTTGCTTACGAAGCGGGAGGTAAGTGTACCATCGAATCTGACGATCGCCACACATTGGTGTTCGAAATGTTCGAAACCACGAAGGTATGTTTTCTTTCAAGATTGTTTATTTGTTAGACGACGTGGAAGTCGGGGCCGCATGCGCACAGAAGAGCGCTCCTGTCCCCATTTTTGCCGTTCTAGTCGACGTAATTGAGAAGCGTTTCGAACTCTGTACTCGGGTGTCGCCGCTTAGCGTGTCTCCTCGACTTTCGTGCACTGGCGGTGTTTCATGCTATTTCGTTGGCGGTTGAAGAGCTACAAGAGATGTTGTACATCAGTAGTGTTCAGTCCGCCAATGCTTCCATTATGCAGTCTGCTCCAACGCTATGATTTCCGCAGACGACCACGAAACTCCCGCTGTGGCGTACCGTGTAGTTAAAGTTGTCGCTGAAACGTACCACCGTATACAGATGAATAACTTTATGCAAGGCAGGGAAGAGGCTGGTGGTTCGATCGTATCAGATTTTTCTTCTTTTGTACTCAAGGATGGAGCATGAATTCGGATTCATTGTCATACCCGTTGGCTGCGCTACACAATTTGAAATTCTCACCTAAAATCGGACGACTGAACTCTGCAGCGAACATCTGTGAGGTAACAAGAATGTTTCTACCGCATCCTGCAGTTTCAGATCCCAATACATTAACATATGCAGTCGGAAGTGTTACGTTTGCCTTTCTCAGCACTGGATCTTTTACTGTTTGTCTCTTAGAATTAGAATACATCAGTAATGTTACAGATCAAATTCCGATAAATTCTCTGAAGGTATTGAAAGCTTTTCACACGTACGACTTGACTATATACAATATTTCAAATTTGTCCGTGTCACAAAATATTTTCCGAAGCGCTATATTCCGGCTGTACGCTGTATGCCGAGGTAGCATACACGACCCAAATGAAGCTGAGGAAATCAATGATGTGCCGTAATGAATTCATTAAAGAAAATGTTTAAAAAGACAACTAGCCACATCAAAGCATTTTCCTGAAATACGTAAGGTACTTGGAGCGTTTTACAATCAGAGGCACTAGGTAGACAAACTGCGTCAGTTCTTTGAATGTTTAGCTTCCCGCGTCAAATGACTATCAAAGCACAGATGCTCGTGGAGCTTGTATTAACTGTGAAGTGTTATTATCAAGAAATATTTCTTTGGAGAGAGAGAACAGTGGCATGGCACTCTGCGGTATAATTTTCACCAAGTCCGACAGTGGAACATTCCTTCAAGAAAAATAAACCCAGATTTTATAGCACCTAAATCGCTCTAAAATATTCAAACGCTTGTGTGGATTAGGAGGGGCAACTTAATTTTTGTTGTTGGTCCTCATTAAGATCGTCCTTCCTGAGGCGAATGGTGGTGTAGTGCGGAAACTACAGGATGACAACTTGAGTGTGAAGCAGGTCCAGATAGACGAATTATTGGCAGTCTTATAAACTAGGAGAGAGGTACTGGCGGAAGTAAACCTGTGAGGGTGGCTGAGTTATACAGAGTATTACCCTCTAAAGGCAACGTTCCGGGTTAGTGCCCTGGTCCGGCACATGGTTTTAATCCGTCAGGAAGTTACAAGCAGCGCACGCTCCGCTACAGAGTGAAAAATTATTTCCAGATAATTTTACCTGTACACATGTACAGTTTAGGTAAATCTATATTAAAATGTAGGTCTGCTTTAACAGCTGTTCAGAGGTGGAAATGGACCGCCGAAGGCAATTCTTCTTCTTCTTCTTCTTCTTCTTCTTCATTTCACTTTGGCCTTGGGGACCATATTAATTCTCTACATTCCTCCACCAATCTCTTCTGTTCCAGGATTTCGTGACCTATTTTCCTTTCCCCCAATGTGGTCCGCGGCATTCCACGGGTCCTGAGAATGGTACTCGCTGTAGTCTTTAGTCTTCCGTCCTAGTCAGGTATATTGTCCACATTAGTCTTCCTCCTTCAGCCTTCGGCCAACATCAGCTTGTAAGTACAGCTGTGCCAGTTCCTAGTTTTTTGGTATCCTGTAGTCCAGTAATGGGGACCAAATATTTTCCGTTACACCTTTCTCACTAAGATCGGCAGGTTTGTTCATCTGTTTCCAGACCCATATAGAGAGCTATCGGGAGAATTACACTCTGTTACAGTCTGATTTTAAAACTTCATGAAACTGCTCTACTGCACAGCACATTCTGTAAATCAAAGTATGTGTTATTTCCTGCTGCTATTCTTGCCTTACAAGGCAATACTAAAAGAAAATTGAAAGGGGGCGTATTTCACTGTGTTATGTGAATCACATTATAAATTTGAATACACGTTTCATTACTTATTTCCGAGATTTTCGAAGTAAATCACAAACTTGCAACGTGTGTGTGTGTGTGTGTGTGTGTGTGTGTGTGTGTGTGTGTGTGTGGTCAAAATCATCCGTCCAAGACCATGCAGTTTTTTCATTCTCATGAAAGGGCTCGATTGTAGAGATCC
Source organism: Schistocerca serialis cubense (assembly GCF_023864345.2). Lineage (NCBI taxonomy): Eukaryota > Metazoa > Arthropoda > Insecta > Orthoptera > Acrididae > Schistocerca > Schistocerca serialis. Next base: position 737,971,409 of record NC_064641.1, on the reverse strand, counting down.
AAACGTTTTTACTTAAGTTAGATCCAGTATTTGGTTTCAAATTAGGAAACCTTTTCCTGCGCAAATAACCGAATGTTTTCTTGCAGTGACATTTGTTTCGAAAGAATGAAACAAATAGGGGTATGTTGAAAGTCTCTCTTTTTACCACTTGTAATACACACCATTCAGTTGATTATGAATCAAGGGACATGCATAAAGAAATTACATTAGTAACTCAATTTCGAAGCCGTTACTTTTTCTTGAAGTGGGGCGTTCTTGCAACGGACATTCTACAGGTTAGAGTATACGGTTCGTATTTAGGATAAACACGTTTGGGGCTTCTGCCGACGTTCCTCACTTTTCCTAATTATTCTATAGCATGCTGTCGGCACCTCGTCTTTGTCATCTCGATACATTTGTTAATAAAGGAAATGATTTTCCTGTATTAGTCCGCGATCATTGCGAAAATTTTGTGAATAAAACCATCTAGGTTGCTATTAGAATTTTCTTTCTTTATTACGCTGATTCGACTACTGCCATCATCGATAATTTGCAGTGAAGATTAGAGCAACATAAAAAGCGACAAACGCTTGTGGGATGTGACAGGTAATTAGTAAAATAATTTATAAAGCCGTCGAAAACCTCTGTCGTAAGTATGTCCATACTGCTAGAAATAATGTGAAACATTTAGATACGTACAAAACATGTATTCAGTACAGTGTAGTCGTCAGGATATGGGACAGTCTGAGCAGCAATCTCCTTTCTCACAGGAGGGTAGTCGTCTATACAGTGTGTTGCGTTTTCTTGTAATACATATTAGTTCTCGTGGAGGGATAAACAACGATTAGTTTCTAGCGTTGCAACTCACCATATTCATTCCGACCCATAACTGTGAAAACATTGACGTAAAAATAGCTTTAACGCTAATGGCGAAATCGTTACGTTTTCGTTGTGCAACTCTCGAATGTGATTAATACCTTTTTGACTACAGTTTATCTTATCAAGACTTCCACATAATTGCGGAAAAGCTCTCTACAGACAGACACTACGAGAATGCATGACAAACATTGCCAGCGCTGATATTTGCAAGCCACCATATTTTGACCATACCCTGATAGCCGGCCGAGGTGGCCGAGCGGTTCTAAGCGCTACAGTCTGGAACCGCGCGACCGCTACGGTCTCAGGTTCGAATCCTGCCTCGGGCATGGATATGTGTGATGTCCTTAGGTTAGTTAGGTTTAAGTAGTTCTAAGTTCTAGGGGACTGATGACCTGGATGTTTAAGTCCCATAGTGCTCAGAACCATTTGAACCATACCCTGATAGCGTGTGCGGTCCCTTGTCGGGTTGTCGGGGCGTACATTGTCAGAGCAAAACACCGCATATCTTTCTCTCTCAATTTGCTAGAAAAACCGTAATAATGTCTTACGTGCCATAAGACGTGCCACTTCACTTAATTTAAGACATTGAGCAGAGAGTACCCAATATTTACTTAAAAAACTCCGTGTGTTTCCTGGACCATATTAAGGCTTTGCACTCATTTCTTCGTAAATGGTGTTTTCGAATAAAAGTATCATGCAGATCAAAATTAACATAATTGTAACAAGAGCTGTAATTGTTAGAAATCTCTTTCAGATCTGTATTTCCACATGTGATACGATCAAAAATTGTTGCCGAGATCGTGGCTTAATCTTGAGGTTGTCTTTATTTTAATTTGGGAGCAGAAGTCCGTTGCTGCATTTAGAGTATGCGAACTGTGCTGAGCTGAAGCGTGGCTGCTGCTGTGAGCGACAATGAACTGGGTCAAATCCTGCGTCGCGCAATCCTGTCACAGGAGCTCGCCTGTCTCCTCGCGTTGCTGAACACGGTTGGGCTGTTCGTGATGCAGGTTTCGTAGTAGCGCTTAGTACTAGATTCCAGGCACTGTCTTTATTGCTGCAGTTCGTATTGCTGTTTAGCTTTGTCGGGTGGAAGGAAAGCTATAAGCTGAAGGGTGAAAGTAAAACCGTAAGGCATAGTAAGCTGGGAAATCGCCTAGAATTTCATTTTCCTATACCGAAAAGCACTTTTCGTTTTTATAACTGAAAATGGTTCCACATAAGAGTAACTTTTTGTATAGGTTACTTTAGCAAGTGCGTTTAACGTGTGGAGTCGTGCTTATGTTGCCGAGGACAGCAAGATGGAGAAAGAAGTGGGCAAAACCCAGTGGTTGCACATAAAAAAGCTCACGAAACACCAAGGAGTCAGAGTTTAGAACCTACTGTCATCACCCCATGAGACGCTGTGAATGATTTCGGATTTAATCCAAGATATGGGTACAAAGAATTTTACAGTGCCGTTAATTCTTTCCATTCCTTGCGACATATCGCTCACGAAAATTTCTTAACCACCACTGTCCGAATAGGCCACCGCTTGGTCAAGTGTTGTTAGACTACTTGGGGACTTTTCCTACATCGAATACTGCGCATACTGAGAGGGGTATTTAAATGGTCAAATTCAGGAACTATGTTTATAGAAAAAAAAAACTCTTTAATGACCAAATCTTCTTCTTCCATTTCAAGGCGTGGGCATTGGCCCATTCCAAAACCAAACAAATTTATCAAAATTGTTTTCTTCATCTCTTACTGGCCGTCAATATCCTATTTCTAGTTCGTTTGGAATGTAGTGCTTGCCATGGCAGGCGTTCGCATGACATCCTTTTGATGTGGTCATGGGATTTTCTGTAGTGTCTAATTTCTTCTGTCGTGTCTACGGCTAGTTACTGTCTTATATCTTAATTCCGCACTCAGTCTCGTGGCATTAAACTTAGAAGTGGCCTCAGAAATCTCAGCTCTGCTGCTTAATTTCTTCGTTCATTTCTCTTTCTTAGGGCCCAGGTTTCAGTACGATACCTAAGAGCATGCTTAGCAAACACGTGTACTTTGTGTTTTCTCCTTCCCCATAATTGTACGTAGATATCTCCTTACACACACACACACACACACACACACACACACACACACACACACTTACAGCATTATATCTGTGTATTCTGAACCACATCTGAACTAATTTTGTACATTGATATCTCTGTCCTGAAGTATTTAAAAGATTTTACCCGTTTGCTTACTTTATTATTGATCATTATTTTTGATTTATTTACACGCACGACCATTTGATAATTTTGTAAAGCGTTATTGAATTCAGACACAAATTTTTGTAAAGCCCTTTCGGTGTCTGTTAAGAGAACTTGGGCTTTTAGAAATAAAATTGTCACTAAATTGGTTCCATCCCAGGTCCATCTGCACAGGGTTTCTAAAATTCCATTCTTCTATAACTTTGTTGATATTAAATATCAAAAAGGATCGGTGAGAGACCACACCCCTAGTTTACAGTCAATAACTCTTCGTTTATAATACTTTTAGTATTACCATATAATCTAATGACGTTCAACAAATTATGGGTACTTTGTAGTCAGTGATCAATTACATAATTACATTGTACCTACCTCATTGTAAGCCTTCTCATACTGTAGGAAGAACAGAAACAGTGGCTTGTTGAATTCTCTTTTCTGTCAGTTGTTTTAAAACAAATGCATTTGCACATGACCTACCTTTAAAAAATCCGCATTGCTCCTCTCGTAAAAATGTTTCTGCTATTGACTGAAGTTTCCTTTTAATGCCAGATGGAATAGGCTTTACAAGCATCCTTCAAAATGGACAGTGCCCTGCAATTTGAGCATCCTTTTTTAACCCTTTTCTTGTGTATCCTTAAAATTCTTGCTACCTTTCATTCGTCTGGGATTTTTCCGAAGCAATAAATATCATTCAACAACTGCACAATAACTTTTTCCATTTAACACTGGTGCATTTTATAAGTTCCAGATTTATTCCATCTGTACATTTAGCCATTCTGTTCCTGACCTCCTTTAAACTACTTTTCAAGTCTGTCATCGTGATTGTATCGTAATCTCCAACATTCAAAGTATTGTTATAGTAGGGCTCATCTTCGTTCCTGCTTGTAATACAGCAACTATTTCTTTCATGGTATTCTGTCTGTGCTTTGTTATTGATTTCACTACGAAAATTTTGAATACTTCGAATCCAAACTTTTGAGTGCTAGTTAAATCATATTCCAGTTATTTAGCAATACTTACCCAGGTATCTCTATTTAGTTGTCTAGCACATCAACTTTCGTATTTATTGTTACCAAAAAGAGGAGCTAAGTAGTAAGTACCAATGCAGCAGTTTCAAACTAGCAGTTTCTGTCTGTTCAATCGTACACATCCTTATCTGTGCCCGCTTAATGCTATTAATTCCCAGAAATATGTTTACTGAACCTGGAAAACTTTAGTTTCTCCACTGAACGTGAAGTTGTTGCCGTCGAATGCGTTTCGAAAAACCGGCAGGAAACAGTTACATCATTAATGTAAAGGAAACGATACACACAGCATAACACTTCATTGAAATAGATTTATAACATCCTACTGCTCTATGTTGATAGGCAAACACTTTGAGTACGGCATGTTGCTGTAAGGATAACACAGTTTCGATTGAACCAGTTGACAGGCACAGAGGTGGTTTTTGAAGATAAATAGCTATTTTGAAGTTTCTTTCGTTTCCAAATTAAAGTAATTTGTGGTTGAAATGAATGCGCATATTACATGCCCCAAGATTAGGCTGTTGTTATGAATCGAAAAACCTTCGTTCTTAACTAAATGGATCCCACTCTAGCAACATTCTAAACAACTCAACGAGTTCAGTAGAACAGTGTATCTTCTACAAGCAAATACGCCATATTTAAAATTAGTTTTTCTGAAGACGGAATGTCGAAAGAGCAATGTTGCATCGGTCCAGCTGGCACACACGTCTCTCTCTCTCTCTCTCTCTCTCTCTCTCTCTCTCTCTCTCTCTCTCTCTCTCACACACACACACACTGTGGACTGTTCTGAAGACAATATAAGTTAAATGCCGAGTGCTGCGTTTCAAAATGTTACTGAAGGTAAAGCTTTTTTGAGACTAACAGTTGTGTGTTGAATCTCCTCAGTGAGGTCGGCAGAGGAGCAGTTGTTCTCCAGTTCTCATCGGTGGAATACTGTAAATCGTGAAAATGCAGTGTCGTTTTACACCAACTCCGTACAATAATGTTTTGTGTTGTTTCTGCCATAAAGACCCTCGTTCGAATCTCTCTAGTAACATACATATCTTTTGCTTCTATTTAAATTCCATGTTTGTTAACAATAAGCATTATTATCAACAAGACCACCTCCGTAGCCGAATGGTTGGCTTTGCTGCCTTCGGTGCGAAAGGTGACGGTTTCGACTTTTGGAACCACCCCGTATTTTGCACAGGTAGTTAGGTCTGGGACGTGATACACACTGCCTCGTGAGGCCAAATTAAGAGCTGCTTGATTAAAGAAACAGCGGCATCATCACAACTCGTATACTGGTAATAACAAATGGAGAGATTAACGACGTGTTGATCACATATGTCCCGCGATCTTGTAGGCAGCAGTTGGCGATTGGGAACACGCGTGATACCAAATCAGTGAATGATATTATAACGTTTTATTTATTAACTAATAGAAGTGTTAACAAATAATGAATCTTAATTATTTAATGGATGTAATAACTAAAGTATGAAAATCTAGTCCACAATAAATTAAAATTTGGTACAAAAATGCGAAATGTCAAATAGGAAATAAAATACTTAAAATACTTCTTATATATAGAGATTGAACGATATTGGTGATGCACACGTCCTTATAATTTAACAAAAGCATATTTGACGTACCTGTATGAAACTTTGTTTTCGGTAATTAAATATAAAATGTTATTTTCGCTGAAAATTACGATCCAGGTTTGTTAATTAATATTCCTATTTGTTACTAAATATGGAGTTAAAATGAAAGTAAACAAACATGCTACTAGAAAGATTCGAACCAACCACTTTACGATTGCAATCGTTTAACGCTGTGCTTTCAGTCATCACGGAATATGTTAG